>NC_061511.1:283002327-283020660 GCF_022539505.1 Lolium rigidum | reverse complement strand
AAGAATGATTATGTCACCTCCGAACATGTAAATTTTTATTGTGCACTAACCCTCTAATGAGTTGTTTCGAGTTTGGTGTGGAGGAAGTTTTCAAGGATCAAGAGAGGGAGATGATACAATATGATCAAGGAGAGTGAAAGCTCTAAGCTTGGGGATGCCCCGGTGGTTCACCCCTGCATATTTTAAGAAGACTCAAGCGTCTAAGCTTGGGGATGCCCAAGGCATCCCCTTCTTCATCGACAACATTATCAGGTTCCTCCCCTGAAACTATATTTTTATTCCATCACATCTTATGTGCTTTGCTTGGAGCGTCGGTTTGTTTATATTTTTGTTTTTGTTTGAATAAAATGGATCCTAGCATTCATTGTGTGGGAGAGAGACACGCTCCGCTGTTGCGTATGGACAATATGTCCTTAGGCTTTACTCATAGTATTCATGGCGAAGGTTGAATCTTCTTCGTTAAATTGTTATATGGTTGGAATCGGGAAATGCTACATGTAGTAATTCTAAAATGTCTTGAATAATTTGATACTTGGCAATTGTTGTGCTCATGTTTAAGCTCTTGCATCATATACTTTGCACCTATTAATGAAGAAATACATAGAGCTTGCTAAAATTTGGTTTGCATAATTGGTCTCTCTAAAGTCTAGATAATTTCTAGTATTGAGTTTTGAACAACAAGGAAGACGGTGTAGAGTCTTATAATGTTTACAATATGTCTTTTATGTAAGTTTTGCTGCACCGGTTCATCCTTGTGTTTGTTTCAAATAACTTTGCTAGCCTAAACCTTGTATCGAGAGGGAATACTTCTCATGCATCCAAAATCCTTGAGCCAACCACTATGCCATTTGTGTCCACCATACCTACCTACTACATGGTATTTCTCCGCCATTCCAAAGTAAATTGCTTGAGTGCTACCTTTAAAATTTCCATTCTTTAGCTTTGCAATATATAGCTCATGGGACAAATAGCTTAAAAACTATTGTGGTATTGAATATGTACTTATGCACTTTATCTCTTATTAAGTTGTTTGTTGTGCGATAACCATGTTCCTGGGGACGCCATCAACTACTCTTTGTTGAATATCATGTGAGTTGCTATGCATGTCCGTCTTGTCTGAAGTAAGGGAGATTTACCACTCATTTAATGGTTAGAGCATGCATACTATTAGAGAAGAACATTGGGCCGCTAACTAAAGCCATGAATCATGGTGGAAGTTTCAGTTTTGGACATACATCCTCAATCTCATCTGTTGTCCATGTTGTCCCGGTATGGATGTCTAAGTTGAGAATAATCAAAAGCAAGAAATCCAAATGCGAGTTTTCTCCTTAGACCTTTGTACAGGCGGCATAGAGGTACCCCTTTGTGACACTTGGTTAAAACATGTGTATTGCGATGATAATCCCGGTAATCCAAGCTATTTAGGACAAGGTGCGGGCACTATTAGTACACTATGCATGAGGCTTGCAACTTGTAAGATATAATTTACATAACACATATGCTTTATTACTACCGTTGACAAAATTGTTTCTTGTTCTCAAAACCAAAGCTCTAGCACAAATATAGCAATCAATGCTTCCCTCAGCGAAGGGCCTTTCTTTTACTTTTATGTTGAGTCAGTTCACCTATCTCTTTCCACCTCAAGAAGCAAACACTTGTGTGAACTGTGCATTGATTCCTACATACTTGCATATTGCACTTGTTATATTACTTTACATTGATAATATCCATGAGATATACATGTTATAAGTTGAAAGCAACCGCTGAAACTCAATCTTCCTTTGTGTTGCTTCAATACCTTTACTTGATTTATTGCTTTATGAGTTAACTCTTATGCAAGACTTATTGATGCTTGTCTTGAAAGTACTATTCATGAAAAGTCTTTGCTTTGTGATTCATTTGTTTACTCATGTCATTACCATTGTTTTGATCGCTGCATTCATTACATATGCTTACAATAGTATGATCAAGGTTATGATGGCATGTCACTCCATAAATTATCTTTGTTATCGTTTACTGCTCGGGACGAGCAGGAACTAAGCTTGGGGATGCTGATACGTCTCCGACGTATCGATAATTTCTTATGTTCCATGCCACATTATTGATGATATCTACATGTTTTATGCATACTTTATGTCATATTTATGCATTTTCCGGCACTAACCTATTAACGAAATGCCGAAGAGCCAGTTGCTGTTTTCTGCTGTTTTTGGTTTCAGAAATCCTAGTAAGGAAATATTCTCGGAATTGGACGAAATCAACGCCCAGGGGCCTATTTTTCCACGAAGCTTCCAGAAGACCGGAGGACTTACGAAGTGGGGCCACGAGGTGGCGCCACACTAGGGCGGCGCGGCCCAAGCCTTGGCCGCGCCGGCCCGTTGTGTGGGGCCCTCGTGTGTCCCCACGACCTGCCCTTCCGCCTACATATAGTCTTCGTCGCGAAACCCCCGACACCGAGAGCCACGATACGGAAAACCTTACTGAGACGCCGCCGCCGCCAATCCCATCTCGGGGGATTCAGGAGATCGCCTCCGGCACCCTGCCGGAGAGGGGAATCATCTCCCGGAGGACTTGATACGTCTACGACGTATCGATAATTTCTTATGTTCCATGCCACATTATTGATGATATCTACATGTTTTATGCATACTTTATGTCGTATTTATGCATTTTCCGGCACTAACCTATTAACAAGATGCCGAAGAGCCAGTTGCTGTTTTCTGTTGTTTTTGGTTTCAGAAATCCTACAAAGGAAATATTCTCGGATTTGGACGAAATCAACGCCCAGGGGCCTATTTTTACACGAAGCTTCCAGAAGACCGAAGGAGAGACGAAGTGGGGCCACGAGGCGCCGCCACAACAGGGCGGCGCGGCCCAGGCCTTGGCCGCGCGGCCCTGGTGTGTGGGGCCCCCGTGACGCCTCCTGACCTGCCCTTCCGCCTACTTAAAGCCTCCGTCGCGAAACCCCCAGTACCGAGAGCCACGATACGGAAAACCTATCGAGACGCCGCCGCCGCCAATCCCATCTCGGGGATTCGAGGAGATCGCCTCCGGCACCTCGCCGGAGAGGGGAATCATCTCCCGGAGGACTCTTCACCGCCATGGTCGCCTCCGGAGTGATGAGTGAGTAGTTCACCCCTGGACTATGGGTCCATAGCAGTAGCTAGATGGTCGTCTTCTCCTTATGTGCTTCATTGTTGGATCTTGTGAGCTGCCTAACATGATCAAGATCATCTATCCGTAATGCTATATGTTGTGTTTGTCGGGATCCGATGGATAGAGAATACTATGTTATGTTGATTATCAATCTATTACCTATGTGTTGTTTATGATCTTGCATGCTCTCCGTTATTAGTAGAGGCTCTAGCCAAGTTTTTGCTCTTAACTCCAAGAGGGAGTATTTATGCTCGATAGTGGGTTCATGCCTCCATTAAATGCGGGACAGTGACAAAAAGTTCTAAGGTTGTGGATGTGCTGTTGCCACTAGGGATAAAACATTGATGCTATGTCCGAGGATGTAGTTATTGATTACATTACGCACCATACTTAATGCAATTGTTTGTTGTTTGCAACTTAATACTGGAAGGGGTTCGGATGATAACCTGAAGGTGGACTTTTTAGGCATAGATGCATGCTGAATAGCGGTCTATGTACTTTGTCGTAATGCCCAATTAAATCTCACTATACTTATCATATCATGTATGTGCATTGCCATGCTCTCTCTATTTGTCAATTGCCCGACCGTAATTTGTTCACCCAACATGCTATTTATCTTATGGGAGAGACACCTCTAGTGAACTGTGGACCCCGGTCCTATTCTTTAAATCGAATACAATCTACTGCAATATTTGTTCTTTACTATTTTCTGCAAACAATCATCATCCACACTATACGGTTAATCCTTTGTTACAGCAAGCCGGTGAGATTGACAACCTCACTGTTTCGTTGGGGCAAAGTACTTTGGTTGTGTTGTGCAGGTTCCACGTTGGCGCCGGAATCCCTGGTGTTGCGCCGTGATGTCTACGGGAGCTTCTATTCTTGTAGACAGTGTTGGGCCTCCAAGAGCAGAGGTTTGTAGAACAGCAGCAAGTTTCCCTTAAGTGGATACCCAAGGTTTATCGAACTCAGGGAGGAAGAGGTCAAAGATATCCCTCTCATGCAACCCTGCAACCACAAAGCAAGAAGTCTCTTGTGTCCCCAACACACCTAATAGGTGCACTAGTTCGGCGAAGAGATAGTGAAATACAGGTGGTATGAATAAGTAGTAGCAACTGCAGAAAAGTGCTCTGCCCAGGACAGTAAACAAGCAGTAGTAACGCAGCAGTAGTAACGCAACAGTAGTAAACAAGCAGTAGTAACTCAGCAGTATTTAGGAACAAGGCCTAGGGATTACACTTTCACTAGTGGACACTCTCAACATTGATCACATAACAGAATAGATAAATGCATACTCTACACTTTTGTTGGATGATGAACACATTGCGTAGGATTACACGAACCCTCAATGCCGGAGTTAACAAGCTCCACAATAATGCTCATGTTTTAGTAACCTTTAGTGTAAGATAGATCAACAGACTAAACCAAGTACTAGCATAGCATGCACACCTGTCACCTTCATGCATATGTAGGAGGAATAGATCACATCAATATATCATAGCAATAGTTAACTTCGCAATCTACAAGAGATCTTGATCATAGCATAAACCAAGTACTAACACGGTGCACGCACTGTCACCTTTGCACACATGCAGGAGGAATAAAACTACTTTAATAACACATCACTAGAGTAGCACATAGATAAATTGTGATACAACATGCCGCAATCATAAAGAGATATAAATAAGCACTTCACTACGCCATTCAACAGTGAATAAGTATTCTGTGAAATCTAGCCTAAGAGACCCACACGGTGCACACACTCGTCACCTTTACACACGTGGGACGAGGAGTCTCCGGAGATCACATAAGTAAAACTCACTTGACTAGCATAATGACATCTAGATTACAAGCATCATCATATGAATCTCAATCATGTAAGGCAGCTCATGAGATTATTGTATTGAACTACATAGGAGAGAGATGAACCACATAGCTACCGGTACAGCCCCGAGCCTCGATGGAGAACTACTCCCTCCTCATGGGAGCAGCAGCGGTGATGAAGATGGCGGTGGAGATGGCAGCGGTGTCGATGGAGAAGCCTTCCGGGGGCACTTCCCCGCTCCGGCAGCGTGCCGGAACAGAGATCCTGTCCCCCAGATCTTGGCTTCGCGATGGCGGCGGCTCTGGCAGGTTTCTGTGGGTTTCGTCAATTGGTATCGGGTTTTCTGATCCAGGGGCTTTTTATAGGCGGAGAGGCGGCGCAGGAAGGTCGAAGGGGGGCCCACACCCTAGGGGGGCGCGCCCCCCCCTTGGCCGCGCCGGGGTAGGGTTTGGTGGCCCTGTGGCCCCCCTCTGACCCCTCTGGTGTGTTCTGGATGCTTCCGGGGATTCTAAGATCTTTGGCGTTTGATTTCGTCCGATTCCGAGAATATTTCGTTACTAGGATTTCTGAAACCAAAAACAGCAGAAAACAGGAACTGGCACTTCGGCATCTTGTTAATAGGTTAGTTCCAGAAAATGCACGAATATGACATAAAGTGTGCATATAACATGTAAATAACATCAATAATGTGGCATGGAACACAAGAAATTATCGATACGTTGGAGACGTATCAGCATCCCCAAGCTTAGTTCTGTTCGTCCCGAGCAGGTAAAACGATAACAAAGATAATTTCTGGAGTGACATGCCATCATAATCTTGATCATACTATTTGTAAAGCATATGTAGAGAATGCAGCGATCAAAACAATGTGTATGACATGAGTAAACAAGTGAATCATAAAGCAAAGACTTTTCATGAATAGCACTTCAAGACAAGCATCAATAAGTCTTGCATAAGAGTTAACTCATAAAGCAATAATTCAAAGTAGAGGCATTGAAGCAACATAATGGAAGATGAAGTTTCAGCGGTTGCTTTCAACTTGTAACATGTATATCTCAATGATAGTTTGTCAATGCAAAGCAATATAACAAGTGCAATATGCAAGTATGTAAGAATCAATGCACAGTTCACACAAGTGTTTGCTTCTTGAGGTGGAGAGAAATAGGTGAACCGACTCAACATTGAAAGTAAAAGAATGGTCCTTCAAAGAGGAAAGCATCGATTGCTATATTTGTGCTAGAGCTTTGATTTTGAAAACATAAAGAGAGCATAAAAGTAAAGTTTTGAGAGGTGTTTGTTGTTGTCAACGAATGGTAGCGGGTACTCTAACCCCTTGCCGGACAAACCTTCAAAGAGCGGCTCCCATTTTATTTTATTTTTGGATGGCACTCCTTCCAACCTTTCTTTCACAAACCATGGCTAACCGAATCCTCGGGTGCCTGCCAACAATCTCATACCATGAAGGAGTACCTTTTTATTTTAGTTTTATTATGATGACACTCCTCCCAACCTTTGCTTACACAAGCCATGGCTAACCGAATCCTTCGGGTGCCGTCCAACAATCACATACCATGGAGGAGTGTCTATTTTTAGTTTGTTAATTTGGGACTGGGAATCCCATTGCCGGCTCTTTTTGCAAAATTATTGGATAAGCGGATGAAGCCACTAGTCCATTGGTGAAAGTTGCCCAACAAGATTGAAAGATAAACACCACATACTTCCTCATGAGCTATAAAACATTGACACAAATAAGAGGTAATAAATTTTGAATTGTTTAAAGGTAGCACTCAAGCAATTTACTTTGGAATGGCGGAGAAATACCATGTAGTAGGTAGGTATGGTGGACACAAATGGCATAGTGTTGGCTCAAGTATTTGGATGCATGAGAAGTATTCCCTCTCGATACAAGGTTTAGGCTAGCAAGGTTTATTTGAAACAAACACAAGGATGAACCGGTGCAGCAAAACTCACATAAAAGACATATTGAAAACATTATAAGACTCTACACCGTCTTCCTTGTTGTTCAAACTCAATACTAGAAATTATCTAGACCTTAGAGAAACCAATTATGCAAACCAAATTTTAGCATGCTCTATGTATTCTTCACTAATAGGTGCAAAGTATATGATGCAAGAGCTTAAACATGAGCACAACAATTGCCAAGTATCACATTACCCAAGACATTATAGCAATTACTACATGTATCATTTTCCAATTCCAACCATATAACAATTTAACGAAGAGGAAACTTCGCCATGAATATTATGAGCTAAGAACACATGTGTTCATATGAACCAGCGGAGCGTGTCTCTCTCCCACACAAGCATGATGTAATCCAATTTATTCAAACAAAAACAAAAACAAAAGCACACGGACGCTCCAAGTAAAGCACATAAGATGTGGCCGAATAAAAATATAGTTTCGGGGGAGGAACCCGATAATGTTGTCGATGAAGAAGGGGATGCCTTGGGCATCCCCAAGCTTAGACGCTTGAGTCTTCTTGATATATGCAGGGGTGAACCACCGGGTGCATCCCCAAGCTTAGAGCTTTCACTCTCCTTGATCATGTTGCATCATACTCCTCTCTTGATCCTTGAAAACTTCCTCCACACCAAACTCGAAACAACTCATTAGAGGGTTAGTGCACAATATAAATTGACATATTCAGAGGTGACACAATCATTATTAACACTTCTGGACATTGCATAATGCTACTGGACATTAGTGGATCAAAGAAATTCATCCAACATAGCGAAAGAGGCAATGCGAAATAAAAGGCAGAATCTGTCAAAACAGAACAGTTCGTATTGACGAATTTTAAAATGGCACCAGACTTGCTCAAATGAAAATGCTCAAATTGAATGAAAGTTGCGTACATATCTGAGGATCATGCACGTAAATTGGCATAATTTTCTGAGCTTCCTGCAGGGCAGTGGGCTCAGATTCGTGACAGCAAAGAAATCTGGAACTGCGCAGTAATCCAAATCTAGTACTTACTTTTCTATCAACGGCTTAACTTGGCACAACAAAACACAAAACTAAGATAAGGAGAGGTTGCTACAGTAGTAAACAACTTCCAAGACACAAATATAAAACAAAGTACTGTAGCAAAACAACACATGGGTTATCTCCCGAGAAGTTCTTTCTTTATAGCCGTTAAGATGGGCTCAGCAGTTTTAATGATGCACTCGCAAGAAATTGTATTCGGAGCAAAAGAGAGCATCAAGAGGCAAATTCAAAACACATTTAAGTCTAACATGCTTCCTATGCATAGGAATCTTGTAAATAAACAAGTTCATGAGGAGCAAAGTAACAAGCATAGGAAGATAAAACAAGTATAGCTTCAAAAAATTCAGCACATAGAGAGGTGTTTTAGTAACATGAAAATTTCCACAACCATATTTTCCCCTCTCATAATAACTTTCAGTAGCAACATGAGCAAACTCAACAATATAACTTTCAAATGAAACATTCTTATCATGAGTCTCATGCACAAAATTATTACTACTCCCAACATAAGCATAATCAGTTTTATTAGTTGTAGTGGGAGCAAATTCAACAAAGTAGCTATCATTATTATTCTCATCAAGTGTAGGAGGCATATTGTAATCATAATCAAATTCACTCTCCATAGTAGGTGGCACCAAAAGACCACTATCATTATAATCATCATAAATAGGAGGTAAAGAATCATCAAAGAAAATTTTCTCCTCAATGCTTGGGGGACTAAAAATATCATGAAAACCAGCTTCCCCAAGCTTAGAACTTTCTATATTATTGTCAACAATGGTGTTCAAAGCGTTCATACTAATATTACTACCAGCATGCAAAGAAGATTTCATAGGTTTTTTAATTTTCGCATCAAACAATCCATGTTTTAAATCAGGAAATAGAATAAGAAGCTCACTCTTGTACATTATGCCAAACTAGTGTAAACAAGAAACAACAAGATGCAATTGCAGGATCTAAAGGAAATAGCTTTGAGCACACACACAACGGCGCCGGAAAAATACTTTACCTGAGACCGTAGTATGAGAGCCTTTTTACCTTTCCTCCCCGGCAACGGCGCTAGAAAAGTGCTTGATGTCTACGGGAGCTTCTATTCTTGTAGACAGTGTTGGGCCTCCAAGAGCAGAGGTTTGTAGAACAGCAGCAAGTTTCCCTTAAGTGGATACCCAAGGTTTATCGAACTCAGGGAGGAAGAGGTCAAAGATATCCCTCTCATGCAACCCTGCAACCACAAAGCAAGAAGTCTCTTGTGTCCCCAACACACCTAATAGGTGCACTAGTTCGGCGAAGAGATAGTGAAATACAGGTGGTATGAATAAGTAGTAGCAACGGCGAGAAAAGTGCTCGCGCCAGGACGAGTAAACAAGCAAGTAGTAACGCAGCGAGTAGTAACGCAGCAGTAGTAAACAAGCGAGTAGTAACTCAGCAGTATTTAGGAACAAGGCCTAGGGATTACACTTTCACTAGTGGACACTCTCAACATTGATCACATAACAGAATAGATAAATGCATACTCTACACTTTTGTTGGATGATGAACACATTGCGTAGGATTACACGAACCCTCAATGCCGGAGTTAACAAGCTCCACAATAATGCTCATGTTTTAGTAACCTTTAGTGTAAGATAGATCAACGAGACTAAACCAAGTACTAGCATAGCATGCACACCTGTCACCTTCATGCATATGTAGGAGGAATAGATCACATCAATATATCATAGCAATAGTTAACTTCGCAATCTACAAGAGATCTTGATCATAGCATAAACCAAGTACTAACACGGTGCACGCACTCGTCACCTTTGCACACATGCAGGAGGAATAAAACTACTTTAATAACACATCACTAGAGTAGCACATAGATAAATTGTGATACAACATGCCGCAATCATAAAGAGATATAAATAAGCACTTCACTACGCCATTCAACAGTGAATAAGTATTCTGTGAAATCTAGCCTAAGAGACCCACACGGTGCACACACTGTCACCTTTACACACGTGGGACGAGGAGTCTCCGGAGATCACATAAGTAAAACTCACTTGACTAGCATAATGACATCTAGATTACAAGCATCATCATATGAATCTCAATCATGTAAGGCAGCTCATGAGATTATTGTATTGAACTACATAGGAGAGAGATGAACCACATAGCTACCGGTACAGCCCCGAGCCTCGATGGAGAACTACTCCCTCCTCATGGGAGCAGCAGCGGTGATGAAGATGGCGGTGGAGATGGCAGCGGTGTCGATGGAGAAGCCTTCCGGGGCACTTCCCCGCTCCGGCAGCGTGCCGGAACAGAGATCCTGTCCCCCAGATCTTGGCTTCGCGATGGCGGCGGCTCTGGCAGGTTTCCGTGGGTTTCGTCAATTGGTATCGGGTTTTCTAATCCAGGGGCTTTTTATAGGCGGAGAGGCGGCGCAGGAAGGTCGAAGGGGGGCCCACACCCTAGGGGGGCGCGACCCCCCCCCCTTGGCCGCGCCGGGGTAGGGTTTGGTGGCCCTGTGGCCCCCTCTCGACCCCTCCGGTGTGTTCCGGATGCTTCCGGGGATTCTAAGATCTTTGGCGTTGATTTCGTCCGATTCCGAGAATATTTCGTTACTAGGATTTCTGAAACCAAAAACAGCAGAAAACAGGAACTGGCACTTCGGCATCTTGTTAATAGGTTAGTTCCAGAAAATGCACGAATATGACATAAAGTGTGCATATAACATGTAAATAACATCAATAATGTGGCATGGAACACAAGAAATTATCGATACGTTGGAGACGTATCTCGCCGCACTATACTTCGCCGCCATCAACCTTCAACGTGCTTCTTGGCTCCTCCTGGTTCGATAAACCTTGGTTTCTTTCTGAGGGAAAACTTGCTACTGTCTGCATCACACCTTCCTCTTGGGGTTCCCAATGGACGTGTGTTAATTGCACGCATCAAGCACATTTTCTGGCGCCGTTGCCGGGGAGATCAAGACACGCTGCAAGGGGAGTCTCCACAATCCAATCTATTTACTTTGTTTTTGTCTTGATTTATTTTATTTACTACTTTGTTTGCTGCACTTAAAGAAAACACAAAAAAATTAGTTGCTAGCTTTACTTTATTTACTGTTTTGCACTCTATATCAAAAACACAAAAAAAATTAGTTACTTGCATTTTACTTTTGCTACCATGTCTAGTTCTGCACCTGTTACTTCTTCACCTGAGGAATTAGTCTTCACTTTTAAACAAGGGGATGAGGAGAGTTTTAAAGATGCTTGGTCCAGAATTTTTACTTCTTATCGTAAAGCTGAACCTCAAATGACTCTAAGTTTGCTCCTTAGTAATTTTTATTTTGGTCTTATGATTCGCTATAGATATGCCTTGGATGCTGTAGTGGGAGGAGATTTCCTTCATTGCAATGGGGATCAAGCTTTTAATGCCATAAAGAAGTTGGTTGCATCACATGATTCAGCTAATAACTTTGATTCAACCCTTATTAGCATTTATAATAGATTAAACACTCTTGAGACAAGTGCATCTCGCTTGAATGAAAATTATAGATATGTTCGTAACCGTCTTGATCAAGTTTTAGTGAACTCTGAACCTTCATTATGGGATCCTACTATTAAAATTGTTATCGGTGACCAAACTCTTCATGCCAATTGTGATATTATGTCTGAATTTTGCTTAATGCCTAAGAGTATTCATGAATCTTTGAAACTTTGGGGATTCGTTGAAGGGGAGAAGGAATAACTCTTGTTGATAACTCTGTTATAATTCCTAAAGGAATAGCTGCGGGTGTGCATACAACCGTTCTTGGGAGAACAATATCCATTGATTATCTTGTTATTGAATGTGCAGGAACAGGACAAATCACACTCGGAAGATCCCTGTTGAAACTATTGGCAGCCGTCATAGATATGGGAGAAGGTACCCTAAAATTCACCTCTACACCCGGGGGTAGACATATATTCCCTAAATCAAAGAGTAAGAAAAAGAACAAGAAAGGTGAGGGTAAAGCCCAAGGTAATGTTGATGCTTCATCTCTCGATAACACTTGATATACACTTTCTGCGCCTAGCTGAAAGGCGTTAAAAAAAAGCGCTTATGGGAGACAACCCATGTTTTTACTACAGTACTTTTATTTTATATTTGAGTCTTGGAAGTTGTTTACTACTGTAGAAACCTCTCCTTATCTTAGTTTTGTGCATTTTTGTGCCAAGTAAAGTCTTTGATAGTAAGGTTCATACTAGATTTGGATTACTGCGCAGAAACAGATTTCTTTGCTGTCACGAATCTGGGCAGAATTCTCTGTAGGTAACTCAGAAAAATCTGCCAATTTACGTGAGTGATCCCCAGATATGTACGCAACTTTCATTCAATTTGGGCATTTTCATCTGAGCAAGTCTGGTGCCACTTTAAAATTCGTCTTTACGAACTGTTCTGTTTTGACAGATTCTGCCTTTTATTTCGCATTGCCTCTTTTGCTATGTTGGATGAATTTCTTTGATCCATTCATGTCCAGTAGCTTTGTGCAATTTTCAGAAGTGTTAAGAATGATTATGTGACCTCTCATGTAAATTTTTATTGTGCACTAACCCTCTAATGAGTTGTTTCGAGTTTGGTGTGGAGGAAGTTTTCAAGGATCAAGAGAGGGAAATGATGCAATATGATCAAGGAGAGTGAAAGCTCTAAGCTTGGGGATGCCCGGTGGTTCACCCCTGCATATTTTAAGAAGACTCAAGCGTCTAAGCTTGGGGATGCCCAAGGCATCCCCTTCTTCATCGACAACATTATCAGGTTCCTCCCCCGAAACTATATTTTTATTCCATCACATCTTATGTGCTTTGCTTGGAGCGTCGGTTTGTTTTTGTTTTTGTTTTTGTTTGAATAAAATGGATCCTAGCATTCATTGTGTGGGAGAGAGACACGCTCCGCTGTTGCATATGGACAAATATGTCCTTAGGCTTTACTCATAGTATTCATGGCGAAGGTTGAATCTTCTTCGTTAAATTGTTATATGGTTGGAATCGGGAAATGCTACATGTAGTAATTCTAAAATGTCTTGAATAATTTGATACTTGGCAATTGTTGTGCTCATGTTTAAGCTCTTGCATCATATACTTTGCACCCATTAATGAAGAAATACATAGAGCTTGCTAAAATTTGGTTTGCATAATTGGTCTCTCTAAAGTCTAGATAATTTCTAGTATTGAGTTTTGAACAACAAGGAAGACGGTGTAGAGTCTTATAATGTTTACAATATGTCTTTTATGTGAGTTTTGCTGCACCGGTTCATCCTTGTGTTTGTTTCAAATAACCTTGCTAGCCTAAACCTTGTATCGAGAGGGAATACTTCTCATGCATCCAAAATCCTTGAGCCAACCACTATGCCATTTGTGTCCACCATACCTACCTACTACATGGTATTTCTCCGCCATTCCAAAGTAAATTGCTTGAGTGCTACCTTTAAATTTCCATCATTCGCCTTTGCAATATATAGCTCATGGGACAAAATAGCCTTAAAAACTATTGTGGTATTGAATATGTACTTATGCACTTTATCTCTTATTAAGTTGCTTGTTGTGCGGTAACCATGTTTTCTGGGGACGCCATCAACTCTTTGTTGAATATCATGTGAGTTGCTATGCATGTTCGTCTTGTCTGAAGTAAGGGCGGTTTTCACAATCAAATGGTTTGAGTATGCATACTGTTAGAGAAGAACATTGGGCCGCTAACTAAAGCCATGAATCATGGTGGAAGTTTCGGTTTGGACATAAAACCTCAATCTCTTATGAGAAAATTAAGCTGTTGAATGCTTAAGCATTAAAAGAGGAGTCCATTATCTCGTTGTCTATGTTGTCCCGGTATGGGTGTCTAAGTTGAAGAATGATCAAAAGCGAGAAATCCAATGCAAACTTTCTCCTTAGACCCTTGTACATGCGGCATAGAGGTACCCCTTTGTGACACTTGGTTGAAACATATGTCATGCAATGATAATCCGTGTTAATCCAAGCTAATTAGGACAAGGTGCGGGCACTATTAGTATACTATGCATGAGGCTTGCAACTTGTAAGATATAATTTACATGATACATATGCTTTATTACTACCGTTGACAAAATTGTTTCATGTTTTCAAAATAAAAGCTCTAGCACAAATATAGCAATCGATGCTTTCCTCTTTGAAGGACCTTTCTTTTACTTTTATTTTGAGTCAGTTCACCTATTTCTCTCCACCTCAAGAAGCAAACACTTGTGTGAACTGTGCATTGATTCCTACATACTTGCATATTGCACTTGTTATATTCCTTTACATTGACACTATCCATGAGATATACATGTTATAAGTTGAAAGCAACCGCTGAAACTTAATTTTCCTTTGTGTTGCTTCAATACCTTTACTTTGATTTATTGCTTTATGACTTAACTCTTATGCAAGACTTATTGATGCTTGTCTTGAAGTACTATTCATGAAAAGTCTTCGCTTTATGGTTCATTTGTTTACTCATGTCATTACCATTGTTTTGATCGCTGCATTCATTACATATGCTTACAATAGTATGATCAAGGTTATGATGGCATGTCACTCCAGAAATTATCTTTGTTATCGTTTACTCGCTCGGGACGAGCAACAACTAAGCTTAGGGATGCTGATACATCTCCGACGTATCGATAATTTCTTATGTTCCATGCCACATTATTGATGATATCTACATGTTTTATGCATACTTTATGTCGTATTTATGCATTTTCCGGCACTAACCTATTAACAAGATGCCGAAGAGCCAGTTGCTGTTTTCTGCTGTTTTTGGTTTCAGAAATCCTACAAAGGAAATATTCTCGGATTTGGACGAAATCAACGCCCAAGGGCCTATTTTTACACGAAGCTTCCAGAAGACCGAAGGAGAGACGAAGTGGGGCCACGAGGCGCCGCCACAACAGGGCGGCGCGGCCCAGGCCTTGGCCGCGCGGCCCTGGTGTGTGGGGCCCCCGTGACGCCTCCTGACCTGCCCTACCGCCTACTTAAAGCCTCCGTCGCGAAACCCCCAGTACCGAGAGCCACGATACGGAAAACCTTACTGAGACGCCTCCGCCGCCAATCCCATCTCGGGGGATTCAGGAGATCGCCTCCGGCACCCTGCCGGAGAGGGGAATCATCTCCCGGAGGACTCTTCACCGCCATGGTCGCCTCCGGAGTGATGAGTGAGTAGTTCACCCCTGGACTATGGGTCCATAGCAGTAGCTAGATGGTCGTCTTCTCCTTATGTGCTTCATTGTTGGATCTTGTGAGCTGCCTAACATGATCAAGATCATCTATCTATAATGCTATATGTTGTGTTTGTCGGGTCCGATGGATAGAGAATACTATGTTATGTTGATTATCAATCTATTACCTATGTGTTGTTTATGATCTTGCATGCTCTCCGTTATTAGTAGAGGCTGCGGCCAAGTTTTTGCTCTTAACTCCAAGAGGGAGTATTTATGCTCGATAGTGGGTTCATGCCTCCATTAAATCGGAACAGGTGACGAAAGCTCTAAGGTTGTGGATGTGCTGTTGCCACTAGGGATAAAACATTGATGCTATGTCCGACGATGTAGTTATTGATTACATTACGCACCACACTTAAAGCAATTGTCTCGTTGTTTGCAACTTAATACTGGAAGGGGTTCGGATGATAACCTGAAGGTGGACTTTTTAGGCATAGATGCATGTTGGATAGCGGTCTATGTACTTTGTCGTAATGCCCAATTAAATCTCACTATACTTATCATATCATGTATGTGCATTGTCATGCTCTCTCTATTTGTCAATTGCCCGACTGTAATTTGTTCACCCAACATGCTATTTATCTTATGGGAGAGACACCTCTAGTGAACTGTGGACCCCGGTCCTATCTTTACATCGAATACAATCTACTGCAATATTTGTTCTTTACTATTTTCTGCAAACAATCATCATCCACACTATACGGTTAATCCTTTGTTACAGCAAGCCGGTGAGATTGACAACCTCACTTTGTTTCGTTGGGGCAAAGTACTTTGGTTGTGTTGTGCGGGTTCCACGTTGGCGCCGGAATCCCGGTGTTGCGCCGCACTATACTTCGCCGCCATCAACCTTCAACGTGCTTCTTGGCTCCTCCTGGTTCGATAAACCTTGGTTTCTTTCTGAGGGAAAACTTGCTACTGTCTGCATCACACCTTCCTCTCGGGGTTCCCAACGGACGTGTGTTAATTGCACGCATCAGGACTCTTCACCGCCATGATCGCCTCCGGAGTGATGAGTGAGTAGTTCACCCCTGGACTATGGGTCCATAGCAGTAGCTAGATGGTCGTCTTCTCCTTATGTGCTTCATTGTCGGATCTTGTGAGCTGCCTAACATGATCAAGATCATCTATCTGTAATGCTATATGTTGTGTTTGTCGGGATTCGATGGATAGAGAATACTATGTTATGTTGATTATCAATCTATTACCTATGTGTTGTTTATGATCTTGCATGGTCTCCGTTATTAGTAGAGGCTCGGCCAAGTTTTTACTCTTAACTCCAAGAGGGAGTATTTATGCTCGATAGTGGGTTCATGCCTCCATTAAATGCGGGACAGTGACGAGAAAGTTCTAAGGTTGTGGATGTGTTGTTGCCACTAGGGATAAAACATTGATGCTATGTCCGAGGATGTAGTTATTGATTACATTATGCACCATACCTAATGCAATTGTCTGTTGTTTGCAACTTAATACTGGAAGGGGTTCGGATGATAACCTGAAGGTGGACTTTTAGGCATAGATGCATGCTTGGATAGCGGTCTATGTACTTTGTCGTAATGCCCAATTAAATCTCACTATACTAATCATATCATGTATGTGCATGGTCATGCCCTCTCTATTTGTCAATTGCCCGACTGTAATTTGTTCACCCAACATGCTATTTATCTTATGGGAGAGACACCTCTAGTGAACTGTGGACCCCGGTCCTATTCTTTTACATTGAATATAATTTACTGCAATACTTGTTTTACTGTTCTTCGCAAACAATCATCATCCACACTATACATCTAATCCTTTGTTACAGCAAGCCGGTGAGATTGACAACCTCACTGTTTCGTTGGGGCAAAGTACTTTGGTTGTGTTGTGCAGGTTCCACGTTGGCGCCGGAATCCCTGGTGTTGCGCCGCACTACACTCCGCCACCAACAACCTTCAACGTGCTTCTTGGCTCCTACTGGTTCGATAAACCTTGGTTTCTTACTGAGGGAAAACTTGCTGCTGTGCGCATCATACCTTCCTCTTGGGGTTCCCAACGAACGTGTGTATTACACGCCATCAACAACATCCTACATTGACATCTTAAAAATGGTGAATGATAGTTACCCCTGACCAGGTAACTTAAACTAATCGAATTATGAAATCCTAGTGTTGATTATCGTTGGTAAAACTTAACGTGTATGAATTTCAATGGCGTGGTAGTGAAAAAGGAGTATAAACCCGAAAAAATAATTCATGCATGAAATCCAAGATAAAGAGCATTTTTTCCTATTCTCTAGTCTCTTCAATTTAAAGTACAATCTAACGGGGGCTTGTCTGATACTCCCTCCACCCAAAAATATAAGGTATATAAGTTTATTAAAAATTCAAACCATACTAAGTTTGGCAAAATATTTACGAAAAAATATCAACATCTACAATACTGAATATATATCCATATTGAAAAATATATACTTTATGGAGAATCTACTGATATTGATTTATTATTCTAGATGTTCATTTTTTTGTATAAACTTTGTGAAACTTACAAGATGTTGACTTTTGACTAATCTTATATGCATTATATTTTGAGATGGAGGGAGTGTATATTTTTGGGTATATGATATGGTTATTTCTAAATACAAGCTAACTAATAATTTACCAGAGCGGAAAGATCACATAGAGAACATAGTCCTCAAGTCATCCACCCCCATCCACATTGGTACCATTCATCTTCGGTGGTCTTCAAGGCGCTCGGAGGTGGGGGAAACCATGGGTCTTTACACAATTAGTAGCTTTTTTGTGTTAGCTTTGTGTATCCCTTGTGTAGGTGGCTGGTTTGTGGAATAATGGTTTACCGACTCAATCCTTGTCCATGTTTCTCCTTTGTGGTCGATGTCAGATAGCTATCATGTCTTGTGTTTCTCGTGTTCCATGATATCATCATGGTTGGTTCCTTCATAGGGCCGCGGGATGAAGCAACCGTTCAAGTTCCTGCCTTGTGCGTCTAAGATTCTCGACTCTTGTGGTGGAGTGGTCGAGGGTCCAGAATCTTGAAGGTTATAGTTAAGTTTGTATGTATGGAATAACGTTGAGATGCAGCTATCAAAACTAGAGACGGC
>NC_061511.1:282987035-283002227 GCF_022539505.1 Lolium rigidum | reverse complement strand
AAGTTCATTCATATACCATAAGTGAAAATTGGAGCCATAGGCTATATATGCTTCTTAAGCAAACATCCTTTGGTATATTTTATGACTTCATCTTGGATATCTTGTCTTATCTATTTTGTTAACCTCTTGTGTGTGCATGTTTCTTTATGGATCACTTTGTCTACTTTAGAAACTCATATACATAAGAGTGTTAATCCATCACCTTGATATCCTTGTTCTTTGCCGGCCATCTTTTACCCCTTTGTTTTTAGTGGGTTGGTAAAGAAGATTTATGAGTGCTTGGTTTATTTGTTTTTCTTCATGCACTCATATCTCGTAATTGTTGGACTCAAGTCATTCTTGATAAGAATATTATCTTTATCTTGGTTGTGTTCTAAATGATATAGAGGGAGTAAGGATTCCATGTTTGTGCATATTGTATTCAAATGCAAACACTATAAATTATGCACGAACCTTGGGGAGCTTCCTTATTTTATTCAAAGCACTATATCTCTCTTATCATGATATCTTTGTTTGTCTAATTGGATCTTTGATTGCTTGCATTATTTGTTGAAGCTCACTTGATATGGGGTGGCCCGATCTTCTCAGTAAGCAACGGTGGTGATGATGATCACGGGATGATGACAGCGGAGAAACACGACGATGTAGTGGATGATAACTTGTATGACGCAACGAGATCTCTCGATTGGTCCCCGTCGCCAATGCAACAGCTCTCAACCACTGCAAGATATTCGCAACTCCACACACTTGCGCACGTAGCCGCCGACCACGAAGCGGTAAGTTGCAACCGTCTAATTCCCAATGGAACTGCTTAATTATATAAGACTTAAACGGGATCTACACAATATCCAAGCAATATGGTGTAGGGAATTCAATAGTTTTGCAGAGCAAACAACTAAGAACTAGGGTTTATCTTAAACGTGGTCTAAAGCAGCTAGGGGGCGTCCTGGGCACTTATATAGGTGTCCGGGACGAGTTACAGTCGAAAAGATACAAAAATAACCGACCCGGAATAGATCTGGTCGAGACAGACTCGGGCCGGTCCGGTGCGGGATCCGGTCAACCGGGCGTGGACCGGGCGATCCGGTCCGTGGTCCGGTCAACCGGGCCGTGGACCGGGCGGTCCGGTCGGGGTCCGGTCGGCCGGTCGGAAGCCGGGAAGCTGCGAGTTTCCGGTCTCGCTCCGGTACGATAAATTTCCTCCCGGTTGGTGGCCGGTTTACGACCGGTCGACCGGGCCGAGGACCGGGCGGCCCGGTCGGGTGGCCGGTCGGACCGGGTTCCGGACCGGCCTGGACTTCTTCTTCTCCTCTCGCGCATTCCTCCCGCTCCTCCCTCGCGCGTCCATGAGATATCTTCATGTCCGGCTCCATGTCCGGCTTCACGGCCTTCTTGATGTCCGTCTTCACGTCCAGTTGCTCCTCTCCTCGTGCGATGCATGTCTCCTCTTGATACCGATGATACATAAGTAATAGGACTTAGGCGGTATAAAGTTCTCATCAATCAAAGTACCGTTTAGAAACAAGTTCACCTGTTGTTTAAGTAGCTTCGCACGAGCTCTTGTAATTGGTCCAATCCGAACTTCATTGGACTTGAGCTTCACGACAGAGTTCATCTTCATTTGCTAATGACGGAGGTAGTAGTGAGGTAGGGATGTCCTCATCATCTCCCCCCTTCAAAAGGCGTCGACCCCGACGCTCCAAGGTCTTCTCCGTCATATGGTGTCAAATCAGCAACATTGAAAGAATTACGACACCAAACTCATCAAGCTGGAAGATCTATCGAGTATGCATTATCATTGATCTTGGCAAGCACTTTGTAAGGACCAGCACCACGCGGCTTCAACTTAGACTTCCGCGGCTTCGGGAACCTATCCTTGCGAAAATGTACCCAGACCAAATCACCAGGCTTGAACAACATCTCTTTGCGCTTCTTGTTCATCCTTGCAGCATTGCTCTTGCCTTTCTTCTCGATCAACTCTTTAGTCTTCACATGGATCTTACGCACAAAATCTGCCCTCTTGGATGCCTCCATATTAACTCTCTCATGTATGGGCAAAGGCAACAAGTCAAGTGGAGTAATGGGTTTGAAACCATACACCACCTCAAAAGGACACAGCTCAGTGGTAGAATGTACCGCTCTGTTGTAAGCAAACTCCACATGCGGCAAACACTCTTCCCACTCCTTCGGAGTTCTTCTTGATCATGGATCTCAACGGTTGTGACAAGGTTCGATTCACCACCTCAGTTTGACCATCAGTTTGAGGATGACAAGTAGTACTGAACAGTAGCTTTGTCCCGAGCTTTCCCCAAAGTGTCTTCCAGAAGTAGCTCATGAACTTCACATCACGATCAGAAACAATAGTCTTCGGGACTCCATGTAGTCGAACAATCTCCCTGAAAAACGGGTTAGCAATATGCGACGCATCGTCGCTTTTGTGGCGAGCAATAAAGTGTGACATTTTAGAAAATCTGTCCACTACCACAAATATAGAATCATGGCCTCTTTTAGTACGCGGCAAACCCAACACAAAATCCATACTTATATCCTCCCATGGTGTAGTAGGTGCCGGTAACGGAGTATACAAACCGTGAGGCTTCGGCTTGGACTTGGACTTGTTGCAAGTAATGCACCTCCTCACATATCTATCCACGTCCCGCCTCATCTTTGGCCAATAAAAGTGGTCAGCTAGCATGAGTAGCGTCTTCTCACGCCCAAAGTGACCCATCAACCCTCCAGCATGTGATTCTACGCAATAAGAGCAAACGCACGAGACGATTACGGAACACATAGTTTGTTAGCTCTAAACAAGAACCCATCATGTATGTGATATTTTTCCCATGCTTTACCAAGAGCACATAAGCGATATGGTTCGAGCAAAATCATGATCGAGTAGCATACAAATCACATAGTATCTCTAAACCAGGAATTTTAACATCAAGTTGAGTTAATAGCATATTCTTCCTAGATAGAGCATCGAGCAACAATGTTATCTTTTCCCTTCTTATGTTTAATGATGTATGGAAAAGACTCAATGAACTCAACCCACTTAGCTAGACGCTTATGCAAAGTAGATTGGGCTTTCGGGTATTTTAAAGCTTCATGATCGAGAATGTATGATAAATTCTTTTGGCCACAAATAATGTTGCCAAACCTCAAGAACTCTAATTAAAGCATACAATTCTTTATCATATATAGGATAGTTCAACTTAGCACCGGATAATTTCTCGGAAAAATATGCAATTGGGCGACCCTCTTGCATCAACACACCACCAATTCCAATACCACTAGCATCACATTCAATCTCAAATTGCTTATTGAAATCAGGAAGTGCAAGCAACGGTGCAGAAGTTAACAATCGTTTCAGTTCATCAAAAGCATGATCTTGGGCAACGCCCACTCAAAGACAACACCCTTTTTAGTCAATTCATTCAAAGGTGCAGCAATAGTAGAAAAATTGGGCACAAAACGGCGATAAAACCCGAGCTAGACCATGAAAACTTCTAACTTGACTCACATTCATGGGAGTAGGCCAATTTTGAATAGCTTCAATTTTAGACACATCTACTTCTACTCCATGCTTAGAGACAACATAACCCGAAATATGACCTTATCTTTGCAAAATGTGCACTTCTCAAGATTACCATAGAGTTTATTATCACGCAACACTTGCAAAACATGTCGAATATGTATAGTATGATCAGATTCATTGCGGCTGTAGATTAATATGTCATCAAAATACACAACCACAAACTTGCCAATAAAATCACGCAAAACATGGTTCATTAGTCTCATGAAAGTGCTAGGTGCATTAGTTAACCCAAAAGGCATTACTAACCACTCATATAAACCAAATTTTGTTTTAAAGGCTGTTTTCCACTCATCCCCTTCTTTCATCCTAATTTGATGATAACCACTACGCAAATCAATTTTAGAGAACACGAGCGGCACCACTCAATTCATCTAGCATATCCTCTAAACGGGGAATATGATGACGATATCGAATAGTAATGTTGTTTATAGCTCTACAATCTACGCACATACGCCAAGTACCATCTTTCTTAGGAACAAGAATAACAGGAACAGCACAAGGACTAAGGCTTATGCGGATATAACCTTTGTCGAGTAGCGCTTGTACTTGCTTACGTATCTCCTTCGTCTCTTCGGGATTAGTGCGATATGGCGCCCTATTGGGCAGCGATGCTCCGGGAATCAAGTCAATTTGATGCTCAATACCTCGCAATGGTGGTAGTCCTGCGGGTACCTCCTCCGGAAACACGTCGCCGAATTCCTGCAAAACACTAGAAACACCAAGAGGAAGAGGGGTCATGTCGTTAGAAACCAAAACCGTACCCTTGTACAAAAGCACAAGAGGCATGGCCGTAGGATCCTCACTAAATTCTCTCATGTCTTCTTTGGTGGCTAATGAAACTAAGGAATTCACTCTCTCACTTTTCGTTATATCACTCACGACATTACAATTCTCTCGCCTATCTAGAGGTGCATCCTCCAAATTCACTTCAATCTTCGACGAGACTCATTGACAATCTGTTGTGGTGACATAGGCTGTAAGTTAATTTTCTTGCCCTTGTACTCCAAGTGATATGTATTGGCGCGGCCATTGTGTTGCACGAACGGTCATAGAGCCAAGGCCGACCCAATAAGAGGTGACAAACCGTCATAGGAACCACATCAAAATCAATGCAATCCTTATACGGTCCAATCTCAAACTCAACACGCACCATATGGTTTACCTTCATCTCACCATTGTCGCTCAACCACTGAATATAATATGGATGCGGGTGCGGTAGGTACTTCAACTTCAGCTTGGTACACAACTCCTTGCTTGCTAAATTGCGGCAACTCCCGCCATCAATAATGACCTTGCAAGCCTTGTCAGGACCAACCAAAGCTTTGGTTTGGAACAAATTGCAGCGACTGAGTAGATGCACTAGGCAACACATTAAGAGCACGGCTGCGACACAACAATGGTACGAGCATCAGAAGGATATGCATCTTCACCATCGGTGTCATAGTCATCATCGTACGGAGCATTTGGATCAACATCATCTCCGAGTCTCATACTCATTGTCCTCATTGATAAACATGACTTTGCGGTTAGGACAATCTCTCTTGAAGTGACCCTTGCCACCACATGTATGGCAAAGCATATCGCGGTTGCGCGTTGTAGACACACTAGAACCACTCGTACTTGGGCACGGAGGCCTATGTGGAGCCTAGATTCAGGACTCCACCAGCTTAATTATCTTAGTTTTTGTAATTGTCATATATTGGCAAATTAGGGATTTTTAATAAATCGAGTCACTCTTGGTTTGGGCCTGTCCAACCAAGTTAGGGAGGCCCATAGAGGGGCGCCCAGCCCAATAGGGGCTGGCCGGCCACCTACCCCTCATATAAGGAGGTGGGGCGGCTAGGGTTTAGATAGTTCAAGTTTAGTCTAAAAGTTTAGGGTTTCCCTATAGCGTGTGATCACGTGTATCATCCCTCCGGGGGTACGGCACTGCCGTTATCTATTATATCCGCTGCGAAGGTTCTTGTGTTCATCAAGGATTGTCTAGCTCTTGGTTTGATGCGTATCGTTCATCGATCCGTTGCTTGCTGGATTCGTTCCCTCTTCTCCAGGCTGCGTTCATCACGTTGTTGGGAGGATTCTCTACCCCAGGTTCTCGCTGTGAAAGATCGGGCATCAATCTAGGTGGATCGGCTTGGATCTACCGTATCATGTGGTATCAGCTTTCTGGGTTGCTCACGGCGAGGTGTTGTTGATCGATCTCTTTGATCGGTTTGCATCGGAGAAGTTTGGCTCTAAGATCGGAGGAGTTTGGCTCTCGGTCGAAGGAGGTTGGTTGGAGGAAGTTTGGTGTTGTTTGGTGAAGTTTGGAGGTCATCCATGGCTGTTTTGGAGGTCAAAATCGCGAAAAATCGCGACCAGAATCGGGAAGAAGACGAAATTTCGCGACCAGGAAAAACTTCGTATGAAATCCGGTCAACCGGGCCAGTGACCGGGCTGCCTGGCATAGAACCCGGTCGACCGGGCGGCAAACCGGGAAGTTCGCAAAAATTCGTCCGGTTGTGTTCCGGTGCGATGGATCCGGTTGGCGACCGGTCAACCGGGCCCGTGACCGGGCAGGCCGGTCTGGAGGCCGGTCCAACCGGGCCCTGGGCCGGGACGGCGTCTGTTCCTGCGGTTGTTTCTCCGGCGGTTTCTCCTGTTACTGCGTTTGTTTCTCCCACGAAGCTGGCTGCTGCTGATGTTGTTCCGTCTACAAAAGGGTTAGCTGATGCTATCGCTGTTCTTGCATTGTCTTCCGACGATAAGCTTGGCATACGGTGTTCGCGTGACATGAAATCTAGTAAGGTTTTCAATGACTATCTGGATTGCTTGAAGGGAGAACAACGTTCGCCGTCCAGTCTTCGTTGGTATCTACACCATCTTGCGACAGTTGAGGAATATAAAGATTGGGAGTGGAACATGGAGTTGGGTTTTGCTCGGTGTTGCACATACAACAGGAAGTTCAGTAGTTCTTATGCATTTTATCTTGCTATACGGCGTGTGGACGAGGCATTGGAACGTTGCTGGCAGGATGCGGTGGACAGAGGTGAATTTGCTGAAACTTGGGAAGATTACAAAACTTTTCTTCGTCGTGGTTTTGTGTTACCATACATGGAGGAGAGTAAGCAGCCATCCCGAGTTGTACATGCAATAGAGAAAGTGGACAAGTGCATAGTTCCTATTAAGGAGATTGTTCCACTACCAACGATCACTAAGGTCGAGGTGAAATCTTCAGAGGAGAGGAAACCTGGCTCTGATACCAAGAGCGCTGCTGTGACTGTTGAGGAGGATGTACCATTGAGCGGGCTGAATATGCAACCCAAGAAGGTACAGGGTGATGCTTGCAAGACAGTTGACAAGGTTCAGCGGTGGAGTTTGTTTCAGACTCAGTGCTTTATCAAAGGCAAGGCTTGCAAGTTGATGGTTGATGGTGGTAGCTGTACTAATGGCATTAGCAAGGCGATGGTGACAGCGTTGGGGTTGTCTACATGGCGTCTTCCTGAACCTAAACGTCTTGAGTGGTTGAATAGTTGTGGTATGCTGAAGATTACTCATAAGGTGCGTGTGCCATTTGCAGTTGATGATTATGTTGATGAGATAGATTGCGATGTGTTGCCATTGGAGGTGTGTGGATTGCTACTTGGGCGTCCTTGGCAGTATGATCGTAATGTGACACATGCTGGGCGAGCAAATACATATTCTTTTATGCATGGTGGCAAACAGCGGACTTTGAAGCCTATGGGTGATGATCATATCAAGTCCGATGTGGAGTTAGTGGTGCGTAAGGAGAAGTTGCACAAGCCTAATGTGCAGCATAAGGTGCATGATGTTCCGAGCATTGATGTTGGTGATGTTTCAGCCAAGTCTGTAGATGACAAGCACGTTCTTGTTGGTGACAAGCCGGATGAAGCTACACTTGTTGTTGATGTGGATGTTGCAGCATGTGCTACAGTTCCAGTTTGTGTTGATGCTAGTATGCAGACTGATGATGTTTGTGCTGATGATGTTCCAGTACATATGGCGCAGATGCGCGTGGGAGGAGTGGGAGGCGAGAAGGTGAGAGAAGCCAGTGCTGATGGTGTTTCAGCCCGGTGCCAGGACCGGTCGACCGGCTCCAGGACCGGCCGGGCCGGTCAACCGCCCGGTCAACCGGCTCCTAGACCGGCTGTGGTCGAGCGCGTCGGTGGAGACGGTGGGCAGCGGCACTACCGGTGCTAGGAGTGCTGCAGTCCGGTTTTCCGCGACACCGCGGATGCATCGAGGCAAGGATGGACGTGTGAGACATCTATGTGGCCCAGGAATTACACATCTTGTGCAGGGTCATGTGCAACGACACAACGTTCCATCAAAACCTCGCAAGAAGAAGGAATTGGCGCCGAAGTCCAAGCTCCTGTGGAGAAGAAAGGAAGCGCCAAGTCGTTGTGTCAAGTCAAGCGAGGCCGCGAGGGAGGATGTGGTGTGGAAGGCAAGCAAGACTTGAAGACGGCGAGGACGTGTCATGTTCATATCACGTCACCTTTTCCGAGAAGACCCTCACGCGTTGGGGACAACGCTTCTTGAAGGGGGGGAGGATGATATGGGCACGGAGGCCTATGTGGAGCCTAGATTCAGGACTCCACCAGCTTAATTATCTTAGTTTTTGTAATTGTCATATATTGGCAAATTAGGGATTTTTAATAAATCGAGTCACTCTTGGTTTGGGCCTGTCCAACCAAGTTAGGGAGGCCCATAGGGGGCGCCCAGCCCAATAGGGGCTGGCCGGCCACCTCCCCCTCATATAAGGAGGTGGGGCGGCTAGGGTTTAGATAGTTCAAGTTTAGTCTAAAAGTTTAGGGTTTCCCTATAGCGTGTGATCACGTGTATCATCCCTCCGGGGTACGGCACTCTGCCGTTATCTATTATATCCGCTGCGAAGGTTCTTGTGTTCATCAAGGATTGTCTAGCTCTTGGTTTGAGGCGTATCGTTCATCGATCCGTTGCTTGCTTGGATTCGTTCCCTCTTCTCCAGGCTGCGTTCATCACGTTGTTGGGAGGATTCTCTACCCCAGGTTCTCGCTGTGAAAGATCGGGCATCAATCTAGGTGGATCGGCTTGGATCTACCGTATCATCACTTCACCATGCTATCTTTATGCAATCCTTCATCCTCAATATAGTTTGACTTCCTTCAAATATTCATCATTGGATATGTGCATTTGATTCCACTCAAATTATGAGAAGTGCACACCTTGGGGAGGAACTCACATTATATTGGCTTTCTAAATTTTTCACCCATTTTGGCACTCGATGCCAATGGGGGAGAAGTTTAGAGGGTTTAAGGGAATGGTTTTATGCTTGAGTTTGGTTTGTGCTTAAGTGTTTTGCCTCTCATGCATTCCATATTTATATGTCTTGCATGGTTGTATATATATAGTGGAAACTATCCCAAAGGTTAATCTTGACAATGTATGCAATGAATTCATGTTCATCACACGTGCATACATTGTGGGGGAGTTTTCTCTATATATATCGGTTCTACTCACATCCCTTGAATTTGTTGTAGTTGTGTGAGTAGAGCCGGTTTTGATATGGGCTAGTAGCTTTGTGTTACTTGACCATATCAAATACAACCTCTTGTATACAACTTATTATCGGATAAGTTGCGTACTTGTCTCTAATATTCATTATATAAACCCTCTTATTGTGATTGTCATCAATTACCAAAATGGGGGAGATTGTAAGGGTATATTGCCCCTATGTGTGGTTTTGGTAATTAATGACAACCCCTATGGACTAATGTTTTCATTGAGTTTATATGAAGGAATACTCCATAGGTACTACTTGTACTCCATGTGTTGGATTCAAGTATGGATGCCATGAAGATAAAGGTATACCTTGTGTATTGGCATCAAGATCATCGATACAAGGTTGAGTTGGGCAAGTTCAAGATGAGCATCTTGAGTGGATCACATGCTTGAAGCTAGCCGTCCATTTGGTGATAATGGACATGTGAAGATGTGCATCAATGGAGCTCTCCCATCATAGTGTATGGGGAGCATTTGTGAGTCTTCACAAAGCAACATTGATCAAGTGAGGCATTCCGGCTTGTGTAGAGTTTGAAGAGTTATCATCAAGATCAAGCGGGATGCTCAAGGCAAAGGTATGACCTTGATAGGTTTTCCTTTTACCGGTCTCAAGGTGGTTGATGGGAGACCGGATTATAGGATAGATAGCCGCACTATTAAGAGGGGCTTTCGGTTGGGTAACTTGATCACATCGTCTTAGGGAGCTCAACCCTTTGCATAGTTTGGATATCCTTATTGCTTCTTGGTGTTTCTATGTGTAAGGTTCTTGAGCTTGTTGCTAGCTTTAGAACAAGCCCAAGTTCATCGAAAACGGAGTTCGCATGCATCTTCTATTGCGTTTTCGAGGTTGGGTGATTTTACCGGTTATTCATGATATAAGGTTCTACCTTTTATATTCATGATAAAATTCCCTCCTACAGATTCTTGAGTTTGCACTTTCTATAGGATAGCATTTGTTGTTATCTTCCAAACAAAATTGGTTTCATTCGAATCGGAGTTCGGGAGCACTAGTTATTAAAGGAAAAGGAAAAAGGAGAAAAGAAGAAAAAGAAGAAAAAGAAAAGAGGGGCAGCCGGCTGGGCGACCGGTCAGCCGGGCCGCACGCCGGCCCACCCGGCCAGCCAACCGGCATGCCGCCTCACCCGGCCCAGCGCCCGGCGCCCGCCGGCCTGCTCAGCTCCCCGCCCGGCCGACCGGCCTCCTGGCCGGGCCGGGCCTCACTCACCCCGCGCCAGCCCAGCTCCCCCCGCGCGGCCTTGCGCTATCCGCCGCCCGTGAGCTGCTGGTCCGGCTGGGCCAGATCCCAGACCGGCCTGTCCGGCCACAGATCCGGTCAGCCGGTCGCCAGGCCGGCTGGGGCGACTTTCAGCCCGTTTTTCCTTTGCTTTTTTCCTGTTTTTTCTCCAACGGTTCTATTTCCCCCTTAGCTATAAATAGGCTTCTTCCACCTTGAGCTTGGGCAGTTCTTCCCCTTTCTTCACCTCCATTGTTGTTCTTGGAAGAACTTGCTCTCCCCTTTGATTTCTCCCATAATTCTTGCTAATTCTTGAGGGATCTAAGAGAGGAGATCTAGATCTACCCTTCCACCAATCCATTTCTTCTCTAAGTGAGGGGAACTCTTGGGATCTAGATCTTGGAGTCTTTTGTTGACTTTCCCCATTGTTCTTCCTCTCCAATCTCATCTTAGCATTTGTTGCTTGGGTGGGATTTGAGAGTGAAGGATTTGAACACCTCTAGTGTTCTTGCTTTGCATCATTGCATAGTGTTGAGCTCTCCACCACGATTAGTACCAGTGAGAGACCGTGAGCTTGTTACTCTTGGAGGGAAACCTCCTAGTTCGCTTGGTGGTTGGTGCTCCGGTGATCTCTTCAAGAAGATTGTGAAGAGGCCCGGGCTTCTCCTTCGTGGAGCTTGTGAAGTGGTTGTGGAGCTTGCCATCTCCGGAGCGGAGGAAAAGCTAACCATAAGGAAAGGGTCATTATCCTTCGTGGGTGTGGTTCGGAGAATAGGGTGAGCCTTCGTGGCGCGGGGAATCCTTCGTGGGACCTCCACTCCTCCAAACGTGACATACCTTCTTGCAAAGGAAGGGAACACGGGAATACATCCTCGTCTCCGTGTGCCTCGGTTATTTCTATACCCGAGCTCTCTTTCCTTGTGATAGCCATCGTGCTTGAAGTACATATATCTTGCTATCACTTGTGCTACATATATCTTGTGCCTATCTTGCTTAGCTCTAGTTGCTATTGTTACACTTAGTTGAGCTTAGCATATTTAGGGTTTGTGCTTGTAAACTAAACGATAGTTTAATTCCGCATTCTTACAAGACAAATCCGCAAGAGTTTGTAATTGCCTATTCACCCCCCCTCTAGGCGACATCCCGATCTTTCATACCAACCGTTGACAAAATTGTTTCATGTTTTCAAAATCAAAGCTCTAGCACAAATATAGCAATCGATGCTTTTCCTCTATGAGGACCATTCTTTTACTTTCAATGTTGAGTCAGTTCACCTATTTCTCTCCACCTCAAGAATCAAACACTTGTGTGAACTGTGCATTGATTCCTACATACTTGCTTATTGCACTTATTATATTACTCTATGTTGACAATATCCATGAGATCCTCAGATATGTACGCAACTTTCATTCAATTTGAGCATTTTCGTTTGAGCAAGTCTGGTGCCATTTTAAAATTCGTCAATACGAACTGTTCTGTTTTGACAGATTCTGCCTTTTATTTCGCATTGCCTCTTTCGCTATGTTGGATGAATTTCTTTGATCCACTAATGTCCGAGTAGCATTATGCAATATCCGGAAGTGTTAAGAATGATTGTGTCACCTCTGAATATGTCAATTTATATTGTGCACTAACCCTCTAATGAGTTGTTTCGAGTTTGGTGTGGAGGAAGTTTTCAAGGATCAAGAGAGGAGTATGATGCAACATGATCAAGGAGAGTGAAAGCTCTAAGCTTGGGGATGCACCCGGTGGTTCACCCCTGCATATATCAAGAAGACTCAAGCGTCTAAGCTTGGGGATGCCCAAGGCATCCCCTTCTTCATCGACAACATTATCAGGTTCCTCCCCTGAAACTATATTTTTATTCCGCCACATCTTATGTGCTTTTTCTTGGAGCGTCGGTTTATTTTTGTTTTTGTTTTGTTTGAATAAAATGGATCCTAGCATTCACTTTATGGGAGAGATACACGCTCCGCTGTAGCATATGGACAAGTATGTCCTTGGTTTCTACTCATAGTATTCATGGCGAAGTTTCTCCTTCGTTAAATTGTTATATGGTTGGAATTGAAAAATGATACATGTAGTAATTGCTATAAATGTCTTGGGTAATGTGATACTTGGCAATTGTTGTGCTCATGTTTAAGCTCTTGCATCATATGCTTTGCACCCATTAATGAAGAAATACATAGAGCATGCTAAAATTTGGTTTGCATATTTGGTTTCTCTAAGGTCTAGATAATTTCTAGTTTTGAGTTTGAACAACAAGGAAGACGGTGTAGAGTCTTATAATGTTTTCAATATGTCTTTTATGTGAGTTTTGCTGCACCGGTTCATCCCTGTGTTTGTTTCAAATAAGCCTTGCTATCCTAAACCTTGTATCGAGAGGGAATACTTCTCATGCATCCAAAATACTTGAGCCAACCACTATGCCATTTGTGTCCACCATACCTACCTATACTACATGGTATTTTCCCGCCATTCCAAAGTAAATTGCTTGAGTGCTACCTTTAAAATTCCATCATTCACCTTTGCAATATATAGCTCATGGGACAAATAGCTTAAAAAACTATTGTGGTATTGAATATGTAATTATGCACTTTATCTCTTATTAAGTTGCTTGTTGTGCGATAACCATGTTTCTGGGGGAACGCCATCAACTCATTGTTGAATTTCATGTGAGTTGCTATGCATGTTCGTCTTGTCTGAAGTAAAGGCGATCTACACTGAGTTGAATGGTTTGAGCATGCATATTGTGAGAGAAGAACATTGGGCCGCTAACTAAAGCCATGATTCATGGTGGAAGTTTCAGTTTTGGACAAATATCCTCAAATCTCTAATGAGAAAAGAATTAATTGTTGTCAAATGCTTAAAGCATTAAAAGAGGAGTCCATTATCCGTTGTCTATGTTGTCCGGTATGGATGTCTAAGTTGAGAATAATCAAAAGCGAGAAATCCAAATGCGAGTTTTCTCCTTAGACCTTTGTACGGGCGGCATAGAGGTACCCCTTTGTGAAACTTGGTTAAAGCATATGTATTGCGGTGATAATCCAGGTAGTCCAAGCTAATTAGGACAAGGTGCGGGCACTATTGGTACACTATGCATGAGGCTTGCAACTTATAAGATATAATTTACATGATGCATATGCTTTATTACTACCGTTGACAAAATTGTTTCATGTTTTCAAAATCAAAGCTCTAGCACAAATATAGCAATCGATGCTTTTCCTCTATGAGGACCATTCTTTTACTTTCAATGTTGAGTCAGTTCACCTATTTCTCTCCACCTCAAGAAGCAAACACTTGTGTGAAGCTGTGCATTGATTCCTACATACTTGCTTATTGCATTTATTATATTACTCTATGTTGACAATATCCATGAGATATACATGTTACAAGTTGAAAGCAACCGCTGAAACTTAATCTTCTTTTATGTTGCTTCAATACCTTTACTTTGAATTATTGCTTTATGAGTTAACTCTTATGCAAGACTTATTGATGCTTGTCTTGAAGTGCTATTCATGAAAAGTCTTTGCTTTATGATTCACTTGTTTACTCATGTCATACACATTGTTTTGATCGCTGCATTCACTACATATGCTTTGCAAATAGTATGATCAAGATTATGATGGCATGTCACTCCAGAAATTATACGTGTTATCGTTTTACACCTCGGGACGAGCAGAACTAAGCTTGGGGATGCGTACGTCTCCGACGTATCGATAATTTCTTATGTTCCATGCCACATTATTGATGTTATCTACATGTTTTATGCACACTTTATGTCATATTCGTGCATTTTACGGAACTAACCTATTAACAAGATGCCGAAGTGCCGATTCTTTGTTTTCTGCTGTTTTTGGTTTCAGAAATCCTAGTAAAGAAATATTCTCGGAATTGGACGAAATAAAAGCCCGGGGGCCTATTTTCTCACGAAGCTTCCGGAAGTCCGAAGACGAGACGAAGAGGGGCCACGGGGTGGCCAAACCCTAGGGCGGCGCGGCCCCACCCCGGCCGCGCCGGCCTATGGTGTGGGCCCCCGTGCCGCCTCTTGACTTGCCCTTCCGCCTACTTAAAGCCTCCGTGACGAAACCCCCGATGCCGAGAGCCACGATACGGAAAACCTTGCGAGACGCCGCCGCCGCCGATCCCATCTCGGGGGATCCGGAGATCGCCTCCGGCACCCTGCCGGAGAGGGGAATCATCTCCCGGAGGACTCTTCACCGCCATGGTCGCCTCCGGAGTGATGTGTGAGTAGTCTACCCCTGGACTATGGGTCCATAGCGGTAGCTAGATGGTTGTCTTCTCCCCATTGTGCTATCATTGTCGGATCTTGTGAGCTGCCTATCATGATCAAGATCATCTATATGTAATTCTATATGTTGCGTTTGTTGGGATCCGATGAATAGAGAATACTTGTTATGTTGATTATCAAAGTTATGCTTATGTGTTGTTTATGATCTTGCATGCTCTCCAGTTACTAGTAGATGCTACGGCCAAGTAGATGCTTGTAACTCCAAGAGGGAGTAATTATGCTCGATAGTGGGTTCATGCTGCATTGACACCAGGACGGTGACGAGAAAGTTCTAAGGTTGTGTTGTCTTGTTGCCACTAGGGATAAAACATTAGTGCTATGTTCAAGGATGTAGTCACTAGTTACATTACGCACCATACTTAATGCAATTGTACTGTTGCTTTGCAACTTAATGCTTGGAGGGGTTCGGATGATAACTTCGAAGGTGGACTTTTTAGGCATAGATGCGGTTGGATGGCGGTCTATGAACTTTGTCGTAATGCCCAATTAAATCTCACTATACTCATCATG
>NC_061511.1:282969972-282986935 GCF_022539505.1 Lolium rigidum | reverse complement strand
ACTGGTTCTGCACCAGCCCCATCAGCCCAGTAGCCATATGGCCAGGTGGTGAGGGAGATCAGGATGACCAGGGAGGAGTTTGAGTCCTTTGAATTTGTTCATGAGGGTCGGCGATCCAATGGAGATGCACATGATCTAGCGAGGGGCTCTTTGTACTCTGGTGAGGGTAGGCATGTGTGGCTTAATGACCCACCTGATGGAGTTTGTAATAACATTTTGATTGAATAAAGCAATAAAGGGGTGGCGTTCTCAAAAAAAAAAAAAAACTAGTGGAGAGTGGAGACTAGCACAATGCCTGCGGATTGCAGCGGATTTAAAATACTTCACCCGTACCAAAAAAAAATTACTATTAAATTACAGTCCGTTGTGCACATGAACACGTAATCTCCTTATTTTCTTTTTAGAAATTGTATTTCTATGTTTCAATAAATTCTAAAACAAAATCAAGATGTAGCCACTAATATATCTCACAAATGTGTAAATTTTCAATTAGAAATAATTTATATTTTGAACTACAACAAAGGGACAAGTGTATATCTAACCATAGTAATTCGAAATCTCTTAAAAAAAAGGCAGACTTTGTCACTTTTGTCTTGCTCAGAACATTTGAGATTTAGATTGAGATTTTGCACGTGACATAGGCATCCCGAATGGGTCTGCCGAAGAAGCTACCCGGGGTTTCTCGAAGGCCCACGATCAGAAGAATACGAAGCCCGGAAGCCTATTGAAGTGTCGATATGGAAGATAGAACTAGATTAGGAATAAAGAGATATGTAACTATACGGGACGAACTCACAGAGTCTCCCGATATTTGTAACTTGTACGGCACGAAATCCTCAGCACTGCCTCCAATATAAGGGGGAGTCGAGGGATAAAGAAATGATCGATTTCATTGTCAGCACAATCCTAGTTCTTAGCAGTCGAGCACCTTTACGGCTGAAACCTTCGAGATCTACTTGCCCTCTATTTTCCACGAAACCATAGTCTACAACTTGTAGGCATTAACAAGTTAATACCTTGTCAATTATCTACTCTTAAAATTATGTTTCATGTTTTTTTGAAACCTATAAAAATAGTTTTTCGATTTTCCTCGTGAGCCAAACGATTTCCCGAAGATTTTGCTCCATGTACGAATATTTGAGCTCCACATTCAAATATTCATGTTCTAAAGCTCCGTCGGTACCCTCGCTCCCGGCCACGTACCCCTCGACTCATGGAGATCACATAAACACGGAGATGTGTATCAAGTTTGATGGCTATACGCAAATTCGTCTATTCCAATCCACCTGCAGGTGCGCCTTAACATACTTTTTTTAGAAATGGTGGAAGTAATATTAATCTTAAATTTATAAATCATATCTTATTTCATCTTCTCTTTAACATTACCAATATCTTCTCTTTTTATGAATGCTATATTGTCCCCATGTATCCACGAACTCCATGTATCTTCATGTGAAAACAATACTCAAAACCAGTTGTACCGTTCTCTCTTCAAATCCTCCTTCCCGTGGTCGCCTCCCATGTCGTTGTCCCGCCCATCACTTGAGGCCATCTTCCCTTGATGTACGCCATGGCACGGACACATCTCCTCCTTTAGGCACGCGAGACCTAGACGATGTGCAGCACCGCACCGCATCCTGCCCCCGGCTTCCTCCGATTCCTTCCCTCCATGTGCTCTGCCTCCTACCTTCGACTTGCCAGGCCGACGGGGGAGGCCACGGCCACGACAGCCACCATGCGGCCGGATCACGGCCGGGGCGTGGTAGCGTAGGCAGTTGGGCGGCGCACCGGATGGTTTCCCTAGAGGTGACGCGACGGTGAGGCGGGAGCACCGGCCCCGAGGCGTACGGCGTGGTGCGCGGCGCAAGGGGCGCTCCTATCTCGGCGGCGGCGAGCGACACTCCAAAAGGGGATGAAATCGGACGAGGGCGGTTTTATTCGTGACAATTTTAGTAGAGTTGGATTTCTATTCCGGTTGGACTAGGCTGGGGTGTTTGTTTCCTTCGTGGACTGGGCTGAGGTCGTTCGATCACGGGTTTCGGGAGGAGGATCGATCACGCGAGGTGTGCGACGTACACGCACGAACAACCGATCCAAATTTAATAGTAACGATAATACTCTAAATTATTGGGCTGGACCTCTATGGTCACTCAATCCTCACAAAACCCCATCCCCAATCCACTAGGTAGGAGTAGAATATTGGGGATTGAAAAAATACACTAAGATTTGGGAGAGTGTGGGAATAAGTGGGGATTAAACTCGCTCAATATTCTAGCACCAAACATACATTTCGAATAAGTGGGGATTTAGAGTTTGTTGGGCATTATCTCCACTAATACTCTAACGTCAAACAAGGCCTCCCATGAGGTTGGATGTTCGGGTTTCCTTATTTCGGTGATTTTTCGGTTTTCAACAAGTTAGGGTTTCTACCGTTTTTTCGTTTTCTTTAGTTTCTCTTGGTTATTTATTTTTGACACACATCTTTTAACTTTTAAAATTTTGAACCTTTTTTACATTTTCAATTTTGGAATATTTTGATGTTTGAACATTTTGAAGTCGGATTTTTTAGATTTGAGTAAATTAGATTTGAGTTTTTTTACTTTTAAAAATAACATTTTAAATTTTCACTATTTTCAGATTTGAACCATTTCCAAATTTGAACATTTTTCGATTTTCATATTTGAAAATTTAAATTTTAGCATTTTACATATTTGAAAAAAATCTTAACTATTTTTAGCTTTGAACTTTTTAAGATTTAAACATTTTTGAAATTTTAAATTCTTAAAATGTAAACAAAAAAGAAGAAGAAAAATCCGAGAGAATCTTACCATTCGTTGGGCGAAATTGGCGTGGTCCATGACCGCACGCTCCGAGCGGGGGCAACCATCGCGCCTCTTAAGGCGTGGAATAAGAGCCCCCGATTTTTTGCTCTCTCCAGGTGCTCCCCTAAGGCCCACACCGTCTCTCTGCCGTGTTGTCCAATATGTTTAGTTAGCTCACAAATACAAATTCTCGACACATGATGCAACATGTCCATGGGAAAACTATCCAAACACATCGATCAACTCCGTCAGATTGGCGCTCTTGCTACTAACTACTAGAGGGCTTGAAACATCTAGTACAAAGGAAGGAGTCTTGGACTTGCCCACTCGAGGAGTCTTGAAAAGCAATGTCGATGCCGCTTATAGCGAGGACGAAGGACGTGGACGTGCCCGCGTTGTGGTAAGAGGCTTCCAAGGTAAATTCATCGCAGGACGAAGTAAAGCTATTCCTTTTGTTGTTGACGCGATGATGGTTGAAGCATACGCTCTATGGGGGTATTGTATTTAGCACAACACATGGATTGCAGTCAGATAATTCCCTAGTGGTGGAGGCTATGAGAGAAGGGGGTTTCGACAGCGCGGTGCGGTCGCTATCTTCCACGATTGCAACACCTTGTCATCGGGTTTCATATAATTTACTTATGAGCACCGCTTAAGGGAAACCAATGCGGTGGCATGTGAGCTTGCTAGAAATTGCTTCAATCTTCTAGTCATACGTTTGGGAATACTCAAACCTGACGAGACACCTCTACGGTCAATGATCAATAGCGGGACTGGGATGCCCATAAGGACTCATGTGAATCCACGAAGATATGATCTTCGTCGATCCATTACGTTGATTCATATTCCCTTTGTTACTTCGATACTGGCACTCTTCCGAGATATGATCGTCGGCATCACTATAACTAGTTCGATCTAGTTACCGATAAGACTATTCAACTCGTTCCCGTGTGATTCCATCCTCATGACATGATCATACGTTGCGCAACTTTATGTATGTAATCGCACCGAGTGGGTCCAAAGTATATGTCCTTCATGCGTATGAACAAAGCTCTCTCTTCATACATACGCCTCAACCCATCCCTTCGAAATACCCAACAAAATATTTATGATCACTCCTGTACGATGTGACGGGTTATACGGTCCAAAGCGACCTCACGGTGATAGTGGTTAGACATGATCTCACGGTCTAAGGATTAGATCGCTACACTTTCAAAAATAGCGTAACATTGAACCTTTTGACTTGATCGTGTTACAATATTTATATATTGGTATGTTGATACGTCTCAAACGTATCTATAATTTCTTATGTTCCATGCTACTTTATTGATGATACTCACATGTTTTATACACATTATATGTCGTTTTTATTCGTTTTCGGAACTAACCTATTGACGAGATGCCGAAGGGCAGGTTCTCGATTTTACGATGTTTTTTTGTTTCGAGAAATCCTAGTAAGGAAATATTCTCGGAATCGGACGAAATCAACGCCCGAGCATCCTATTTTTTCACGAAGCTTCCGGAACACCGAGAGCCGGCGAGAGGAGGGCCATAGGGCCACCGGATAACGAGGTGGCGCGGCCGAGGCACGGGCCGCGCCCCCCTATTGTGTCACGCCCCCTTCAGCCCTCCGACTCCGCCTCTTCGCCTATTTAAGCCTCCTCGACCTAAAACCTCGAGACGAAAAAGCCACGGTACGAGAAACCTTCCAGAGCCGCCGCCATCGCGAAGCCAAGATCTGGGGGGACGGGAGTCTCTGTTCCGGCACGCCGCCGGGACGGGGAAGTGCCCCCGGAAGGCATCTCCATCGACACCACCGCCATCTTCATCACCGCTGTTGTCTCCCATGAGGAGGGAGTAGTTCTCCATCGAGGCTCGGGGCTGATATCGGTAGCTATGTGGTTAATCTCTCTCCTATGTACTTCAATACAATGATCTCATGAGTTGCCTTACATGATTGAGATTCATATGAGTTTTGTATCACTATTCATCTATGTGTTACTCTAGTGATGTTATTAAAGTACTCTATTCCTCCTCCATGGTGTAATGGTGACCAGTGTGTGCATCATGTAGTACTTGGCGTAGGTTATGATTGTAATCTCTTGTAGATTATGAAGTTAATTATTGCTATGATAGTATTGATGTGATCTATTCCTCCTTCATAGTGTGATGGTGACAGTGTGCATGCTATGTTGGTACTTGGTGTAATTGCAATGATCTATCATGCACTCTAAGGTTATTTAAATATGAATATCGAATGTTGTGGAGCTTGTTAACTCCGGCATTGAGGTGCTCTTGTAGCCCTACACAATTAGTGGTGTTCATCATCCAACAAGAGAGTGTAGAGTGGTTTTATTATGTGATCAATGTTGAGAGTGTCCACTAGTGAAAGTATGATCCCTAGGCCTTGCTTCCAAACATCGAATCTCCAGTTTATTTACTCTTACGTTGCATGTTTACTCGCTGCCATATTTTATTCAGATTGTTATTACCACTCATATACATCCATACTACTTGTATTTCACCATCTCTTCGTCTAACTAGTGCACCTATACATATGACAAGTGTATTAGGTGTGTTGGGGACACAAGAGACTTCTTGTATCGTGATTGCAAGGTTGCTTGAGAGGATATCTTTGACCTCTTCCTCCACGAGTTCGATAAACCTTGGGTGATCCACTTAAGGGAAACTTAGTCGTTGTTCTACAAACCTCTGCTCTTGGAGGCCCAACAACATCGTCTACAGGAATAGAAGCACCCGTAGAGATCAAGCACTTTTCACAGCGCGTTGTTGCGGGGAGGAAAGGTAAAAAGCACTCATACTCGGTCCCGGGTAACTAATACTTTTTTGGCGCCATTGTGTGAGTGTTCGAAGCTATTTCCTTTAGATCCTGCAATTGCATCTTTTTGTTTCTTGTTAAACACCGATGAGGCATAATGGAAAACATCATGTAGGCTTTTTGTACTATTTCTCGAGTCAAGACATGAATGGTTTAATGCGAAAATTAAAAAACCTATGGAACCTTGTTTCCATGCTTGGTAGTAATATTAGTATGAACGCTTTGAACACCATTGTTGATAATGATATAGAAAATGCTAAGCTTGGGAAAGCTGGTTTTGATGACAATGATCTCTTTAGCCCTCCGGGTATTGAGGAGAAAGTTTATGTTGATTATGATATGCCTCCTATTTATGATGATTATAATGATAGTGGTCTTTTGGTGCCACCTGCATCTATGCCTAAAAAGTCCACCTTCAGGTTATCATCCGAATCCCTTCCAGTATTAAGTTGCAAACAACAGACAATTACATTAAGTATGGTGCGTAATGTAATCAATAACTACATCCACGGACATAGCATCAATGTTTTATCCCTAGTGGCAACAACACATCCACAACCTTAGAACTTTCATCACTGTCCCGGATTTAATGGAGGCATGAACCCACTATCGAGCATAAATACTCCCTCTTGGAGTTAAGAGTAAAAACTTGGCAGAGCCTCTACTAATAACGGAGAGCATGCAAGATCATAAACAACACATAGGTAATAGATTGATAATCAACATAACATAGTATTCTCTATCCATCGGATCCGAAACAAACACAACATATAGAATTACGGATATATGATCTTGATCATGTTAGACAGACTCACAAGATCCAACAATGAAGCACATGAGGGAGAAGACGACCATCTAGCTACGCTATGGACCCATAGTCCGAGGGGTGAACTACTCACTCATCACTCGAGGAGGCGACCATGGCGGTGAAGAGTCCTCACGGAGATGATTCCCCTCTCACGGCGGTGCCGGAGAGCGATCTCCTGAATCCCCGAGATGGGATTGGTGGCGGCGGCGTCTGCGGAAGGTTTTCCGTATCGTGGCTCTCGGTGCGGGGGTTTCGCGACGGAGGCTTTAAGTAGGCGGAAGAGGCGGGTCAAGGGGCGTCACAAGGGGCCCACACACGCGAGGCGCGCGGCTAAGGGCGAGCCGCGCACGCCTGGTGTATGGCCACCTCGTGGCCCCACTTCGTCTATCCCTCGGTATTGCGGAAGCTTCGTGGCAAAATAGGCCCCCGGGCGTTGATTTCGATCCAATTCGAGAATATTTCCTTACTAGGATTTACAGAAACCAAAAACGGCAGAAAACAACAAGCGGCTCTTCGGCATCTCGTTAATAGGTTAGTGTCGGAAAATGCATAAATATGACATAAAGTATGCATAAAACATGTAGATATCATCAATAATGTGGCATGGAACATAAGAAATTATCGATACGTCGGAGCGTATCAACATCCCCAAGCTTAGTTCCTGCTCGTCCGGCGGAGTAAAGCGATAACAAAGATAATTTACGGAGTGACATGCCATCATAACCTATGATCATACTATTGTAAGCATATGTAATGAATGCGGCGATCAAAACAATGGTAATGACATGAGTAAACAAATGAATCATAAAGCAAAGACTTTTCATGAATAGTACTTTCAAGACAAGCATCAATAAGTCTTGCATAAGAGTTCACTCATAAAGCAACATAAATCAAAGTAAAGGTATTGAAGCAACACAAAGGAAGATTGAAGTTTCGGCGGTTGCTTTCAACTTATAACATGTATATCTCATGGATATTGTCAATGTAAAGGAATATAACAAGTGCAATATGCAAGTAGGTAGGAATCAATGCACGGTTCACACAAGTGTTTGCTTCTTGAGGTGGAGAGAAATAGGTGAACTGACTCAACATAAAAGTAAAAGAATGGTCCTTCAAAGAGGAAAGCATCGATTGCTATATTTGTGCTAGAGCTTCGGTTTTGAAAACAAGAATCAATTTTATCAACGGTAGTAATAAAGCATATGTGTTATGTAAATTATATATTACAAGTTGCAAGCCTCATGCATAGTATACTAATAGTGCCCGCACCTTGTCCTAATTAGCTCGGATTACGGGATTATCGCAATACACATGTTTTAACCAAGTGTCACAAAGGGGTACCTCCATGCCGCATGTACAAAGGTCTAAGGAGAAAGCTCGCATTTGGATTTCTCGCTTTTGATTATTCTCAACTTAGACATCCATACGGGACAACATAGACAACGAGATAACGGACTCCTCTTTAATGCATAAGCATGTAGCAACAATTAATGTTCTCATTTGAGATTGAGGATATATGTCCAAAGCTGAAACTTGCACCATGATTCATGGCTTTAGTTAGCGGCCCAATGTTCTTCTCTAACAATATGCATGCTCTAACCATTAAATGAGTGGTAAATCTCCCTTACTTTCAGACAAGACGGACATGCATAGCAACTCACATGATATTCAACAAAGAGTAGTTGATGGCGTCCCCAGGAACATGGTTATCGCATAACAAGCAACTTAATAAGAGATAAAGTGCATAAGTACATATTCAATACCACAATAGTTTTTAAGCTATTTGTCCCATGAGCTATATATTGCAAAGGTAAAAGGATAGAAATTTTAAAGGTAGCACTCAAGCAATTTACTTTGGAATGGCGGAGAAATACCATGTAGTAGGTAGGTATGGTGGACACAAATGGCATAGTGGTTGGCTCAAGGATTTTGGATGCATGAGAAGTATTCCCTCTCGATACAAGGTTTAGGCTAGCAAGGTTATTTGAAACAAACACAAGGATGAACCAGGTGCAGCAAAACTCACATAAAAGACATATTGTAAACATTATAAGACTCTACACCAGTCTTCCTTGTTGTTCAAACTCAACACTAGAAATTATCTAGACTTTAGAGAGACCAAATATGCAAACCAAATTTAGCAAGCTCTAGGTGTTTCTTCATTAATGGGTGCAAAGTATATGATGCAAGAGCTTAAACATGAGCACAACAATTGCCAAGTATCAAATTATTCAAGACATTTTAGAATTACTACATGTAGCATTTCCCGATTCCAACCATATAACAATTTAACGAAGAAGATTCAACCTTCGCCATGAATACTATGAGTAAAGCCTAAGGACATATTTGTCCATATGCAACAGCGGAGCGTGTCTCTCTCCCACACAATGAATGCTAGGATCCATTTTATTCAAACAAAACAAAAACAAACCGATGCTCCAAGCAAAGCACATAAGATGTGATGGAATAAAAATATAGTTTCAGGGGAGGAACCTGATAATGTTGTCGATGAAGAAGGGGATGCCTTGGGCATCCCCAAGCTTAGACGCTTGAGTCTTCTTAAAATATGCGGGGGTGAACTACGGGCATCCCCAAGCTTAGAGCTTTCACTCTCCTTGATCATATTGTATCATCCTCCTCTCTTGATCCTTGAAAACTTACTCCACACCAAACTCGAAACAACTCATTAGAGGGTTAGTGCACAATAAAAATTCACATGTTAAGAGGTGACATAATCATTCTTAATACTTCGGACATTGCACAAAGCTACTGGACATTAATGGAACAAAAAAATTCATCCATACATAGCAAAAGAGGCAATGCGAAATAAAAGGCAGAAGTCTGTCAAAACGAACGATCCGTAAAGGCGGATTTTATTGAGGCACCGGACTTGCTCAAATGAAAATGCTCAAATTGAATGAAAGTTGCGTACATATCGAGGATCACGCACGTAAATTGGCATATTTTTCAAGAGCTACCTACGGAGAGGCAGGTCGAAATTCGTGACAGCAAAGAAACGATTCTGCGCGAGTAATCCAAATCTAGTATGAACCTTACTATCAACGACTTTACTTGGCTACAACAATGCACAAAACTAAGATAAGGAGAGGTTGCTACAGTAGTAAACAACTTCCAAGACTCAAATATAAAACAAAAATACTGTAGTAAAAACATGGGTTGTCTCCCATAAGCGCTTTTCTTTAACGCCTTTCGGCCTAGGCGCGAAGAGTGTATATCAAGTGTTATCAAGAGATGCGGTATCAACATTACCTTGGGCTTTACCCTTACCTTTCTTGTTCTTTCTCTTACTCTTTGATTTAGGGAATATATGTCTACCCCCGGTGTAGAGGTGAATTTTAAGGTGCCTTCTCCCATATATATGTATTTTGCTCCCAATAGTTTCGGTAAGGGATCTTAGGAGTGTGATTTGTCTCCATTCCTGCACATTCAATAACAAGATAATCAATGGATATTGTTCTCCCAAGAACGGTTGTATGCACACCCGCAGCTATTCCTTTAGGAATTATAACAGACTTATCAATAAGAGTTATTCCTTCTCCCCTTCAACGAATCCCCAAAGTTTCAAAGATTCATGAATACTCTTAGGCATTAGGCAAAATTCAGACATAATATCACAATTGGCATGAAGAGTTTGGTCACCGATAACAATTTTAATAGTAGGTCCCATAATGAAGGTTCAGAGTTCACTAAAACTTGATCAAGACGGTTACAAACATATATATAATTTTCATTCAAGCGAGATGCACTTGTCTCAAGAGTGTTTAATCTATTATAAATGCTAATAAGGGATGAATCAAAGTTATTAGTTGAATCATGTGTTCATGCAACCAACTTCTTTATGGCATTAAAAGCTTGATCCCCATTGCAATGAAGGAAAATCTCCTCCCACTACGACATCCAAGGCATATCTCATAGCAGAATCATAAGACCAAAATAAAAATTACTAAGGAGCAAACTTAGAGTCATTTGAGGTTCGGCTTTACGATAAGAAGTAAAAATTACAGGACCAAGCATCTTTAAAACTCTCCTCATCCCCTTGTTTAAAAAGTGAAGACTAATTCCTCGGGTGAAGAAGTAACGAGTGCGAGAACTAGACATGGTAACAAAAGTAAAATGCAAGTAACTAATTTTTTTTTGTGTTTTTGATATAGAGTGCAAGACGGTAAATAAAGTAAAGCTAGCAACTAATTTTTTTGTGTTTTGATATAAGTGCGAGCAAACAAAGTAGTAAATAAAATAAAGCAAGACAAAAACAAAGTAAAGAGATTGGATTGTGGAGACTCCCTTGCGGCGTGTCTTGATCTCCCAGACAACGGCGCCGAAAAAATCGCTTGATGGCGGCGTACAACATCGCTGTCCGTTGGGAACCCCAAGAGGAAGGTGTGATGCGTACGAGCGGAAGTTTTTCCCTCGATAGAAACCAAGGTTTATCGAACCGAGTAGGAGCCGATACGTCTGCTGACGTATCGATAATTTCTTATGTTCCATGCCACATTATTGATGATACCTACATGTTTTATGCACACTTATATGTCATATTTATGCGTTTTCCGGAACTAACCTATTGACGAGATGCCGAAGTGCCGATTCATGTTTTATCTGCTTTTTGGTTTCGAAATCCTAGTAAGGAAATATTCTCGAATCGGACCAAATCAAGACTCGACGTCTATTTTGCTGGAAACATCCGGTAACACACAGGAAACGCGGAGAGGGGCACGAGCTCACAGGACCATAGGCCGGCGCGGCACAGGTGTGGCCCGCGCCACCCATGGTGTCGCCGCCTCATTCGACCCTACGCGCCGCCTCTTCGCCTATTTAAGCCCCCTCGACCTAAAACCACGAGACGGAAAAAACCACGGTACGAGAAACCTTCCCGAGCCGCCGCCATCGCGAGCCAAGATGCGGGGGATAGGACTCTACGTTCCGGCACGCCGCCGGGCGGGGAGTGCTCCCGGAAGGCTCCTCCATCGACACCACGCCATCTCCATCAACGCTGCTTGTCTCCCATGAGGAGGGAGTAGTTCTCCATCGAGGCTCGGAGGCTGTCACAGGGTAGCTATGTGGTTAATCTCTCTCCTATGTGCTTCAATACAATAATCTCATGGAGCTGCCTTACATGATTGAGAGTTCATATGATGATGACTTGTGATCTAGATGTCATTATGCTAGTCAAGTGAGTTTTACTTATGTGATCTCACGGAGACTCCTTGTCCCACGTGTGTATAAGGTGAGGCGAGTGTGTGCACCGTGTGGGTCTCTTAGGCTATATTTCTAGAATACTTATTCACTGTTATGAATGGCGTAGTGAAGTGCTTAGTTATATCTCTTTATGATTGAAATGTGTTTTGTATCACAATTTATCTATGTGCTACTCTAGTGATGTTATTAAAGTAGTTTATTCCTCACCGTACACGGTGTAATGGTGGCACGGTGTGTGCATCACAGTGTTAGTACTTGGCGTAGACGTATTGATGGCGTGTATTTCACACGTTCGTTGGGCACCCCAAGAGGACGGTATGATGCGCACGGCGGCAAGTTTTCCCTCGAGAAAGAAACCAAGGTTTATCGAACCGGGGAGGAGCCAAGAAGCACGTTGAAGGTTGATGGCGGCGGGATGTGGTGCGGCGCAACACCAGGGATTCCGGCGCCAACGTGGAACCTGCACAACACAACCAAAGTACTTTGCCCCAGCGAAACGGTGAGGTTGTCAATCTCACCGGCTTGCTGTAACAAAGGATTAACCGTATTGTGTGGAAGGTGATTGTTTGCAAGAAAACAGGTAAAAACAAGTATTACGACGAGATTTGTATTTCGGTATTAAAAGAATGGACCGGGGTCCACGAGTTCACTAGAGGTGTCTCTCCCATAAGATAAAAGCATGTTGGGTGAACAAATTACGAGTCGGGCAATTGACAAATAGAGAGGCATAACAATGCACATACATGTCATGATAAGTATAGTGAGATTTAATTGGGCATTACGACAAAGTACATGAGACCGCCATCCAATTGCATCTATGCCTAAAAAGTCCACCTTCGAGGTTATCATCCGAACCCCTTCCGGTATTAAGTTGCAAAGCAACGGGACAATTGCATTAAGTATGGTGCGTAATGTAATCAACAACTACATCCTCGGACATAGCGCCAATGTTTTATCCCTAGTGGCAACGACACAACACAACCTTAGAACTTTACGATCTTTGTCCCGGTGTCAATGCGGGCATGAACCCACTATCGAGCATAAATACTCCCTCTTGGAGTTAAAAGCAAAAACTTGGCAGAGCCTCTACTAATAACGGAGAGCATGCAAGATCATAAACAACACATATGTAATAACTTGATAATTAACATAACATGGTATTCTCTATCCATCGGATCCCGACAAACACAACATAGAGTATTACGGATAGATGATCTTGATCATGTTGGGCAGCTCACAAGATCCAACAATGAAGCACAATGAGGAGAAGACAACCATCTAGCTACTGCTATGGACCCATAGTCCGAGGGGTGAACTACTCACTCATCACTCCGGAGAGCGACCATGGCGGTGTAGAGTCCTCCGGGAGATGAATCCCCTCTCAGGCGGGGTGCGGAGGAGATCTCGAATCCCCGAGATGGGATCGGCGGCGGCGGCGTCTCAGTAAGGTTTTCCGTATCGTGGTTTTTCGCATCAGGGGTTTCGCGACGGAGGCTTTAAGTAGGCGGAAGGGCAGAGTCGGGGGGCTGACGAGGGGCCCACACCATAGGGCGGCGCGGGCCCCTCCTTCAGCGCCGCCTTGTGGTGTCGCCACCTCGTGGCCCCACTTCGTATGCTCTTCGGTCTTGCGGAAGGCTTAGTGGCAAAATAGGCCCCTGGGTCTTTGTTTCGTCCAATTCGAGAATATTTCGTTACTAGGATTTACGAAACCAAAAACAGCGAGAAAACGAAGCTGGCACTTCGGCATCTTGTTAATAGGTTAGTTCCGAGAAAATGCACGAATATGACATAAAGTGTGCATAAAACATGTAGGTATCATCAATAATATGGCATAGAACATAAGAAATTATCGATACGTCGGAGACGTATCAAGCATCCCTAAGCTTAGTTACTGCTCGTCCCGAAGCGGGTAAAACGATAACAAAGATAATTTACTGAAGTGACATGCCATCATAACCTTGATCATACTATTTGTAAACATATGTAGTGAATGCAGCGATCAAAACAATGGTAATGACATGAGTAAACAAGTGAATCATAAAGCAAAGACTTTTCATGAATAGTACTTCAAGACAAGCATTAATAAGTCTTGCATAAGAGTTAACTCATAAAGCAATAAATCAAAGTAAAGGTATTGAAGCAACACAAAGGAAGATTAAGTTTCAGCGGTTGCTTTCAACTTGTAACATGTATATCTCATGGATAATTGTCAACATAGAGTAATATAACAAGTGCAATATGCAAGTATGTAGGAATCAATGCACAGTTCACACAAGTGTTTGCTTCTTGAGGTGGAGAGAGATAGGTGAACTGACTCAACATAAAAGTAAAGAGAATGGTCCTTCAAAGAGAAAGCATCGATTGCTATATTTGTGCTAGAGCTTTTATTTTGAAAACATGAAACAATTTTGTCAACGGTAGTAATAAAGCATATGAGTTATGTAAATTATATCTTACAAGTTGCAAGTCTCATGCATAGTATACTAATAGTGCCGCACCTTGTCCTAATTAGCTTGGACTACGGATCTTTGCAATGCACATGTTTTAACCAAGTGTCACAATGGGGTACCTCCATGCTGCTTGTACAAAGGTCTAAGGAGAAAGCTCGCATTTTGGATTTCTCGCTTTTGATTATTCTCAACTTAGACATCCATCACAGGGACAACATGGACAACGGATAATGGACTCCTCTTTAATGCATAAGCATGTGGCAACAATTATTATTCTCATATGAGATTGAGGATATATGTCCAAAGCTGAAACTTCCACCATGATTCATGGCTTTAGTTAGCGGCCCAATGTTCTTCTCTAACAATATGCATGCTCCAACCATTAAGGTGGTAGATCTCTCTTACTTGAGACAAGACGGACATGCATAGCAACTAACATGATATTCAACAAAGAATAGTTGATGGCGTCCCAGAGAAGCATGGTTATCGCACAACAAGCAACTTAATAAGAGATAAAGTGCATAAGTACATATTCAATACCACAATAGTTTTTAAGCTATTTGTCCCATGAGCTATATATTGCAAAGGTGAATGATGGAATTTTAAAGGTAGCACTCAAGCAATTTACTTTGGAATGGCGGATAAATACCATGTAGTAGGTAGGTATGGTGGACACGAATGGCATAGTGGTTGGCTCCAAGGATTTTGGATGCATGAGAAGTATTCCCTCTCGATACAAGGTTTAGGCTAGCAAGGTTATTTGAAACAAACACAAGGATGAACGGTACAACAAAACTCACATAAAAGACATATTGTAAACATTATAAGACTCCATACCGTCTTCCTTGTTGTTCAAAACTCAATACTAGATATTATCTAGACTCTAGAGAAACCAAATATGCAAACCAAATTAGCAAGCTCTAAGTGTTTCTTCATTAATGGGTGCAAAGTATATGATGCAAGAGCTTAAACATGAGCACAACAATTGCCAAGTATCAAATTATCCAAGACATTTTAGAATTACTACATGTAGCATTTTCCAATTCCAACCATATAACAATTTAACGAAGAAGAAACTTCGCCATGAATACTATGAGTAGAGCCTAAGGACATATTTGTCCATATGCTACAACGGAGCGTGTCTCTCTCCCATAAAGTGAATGCTAGGATCCATTTTATTCAAACAAAACAAAAAACAAAAACAAACCAGACGCTCCAAGCAAAGTGCATAAGATGTGATGGAATAAAAATATGGTTTCGGAGGAGGACACGATAATGTTGTCGATGAAGAAGGGATGCCTTGGGCATCCCCAAGCTTAAACAGCTTGAGTCTTCTTAGAATATGCGGGGGTGAACCACGGGGCATCCCCAAGCTTAGAAGCTTTCACTCTCCTTGATCATATTGCATCATACTCCTCTCTTGATCCTTGAAAACTTCCTCCACACCAAACTCGAAACAACTCATTAGAGGGTTAGTGCATAATAAAAATTCACATGTTCGGAGGTGACACAATCATTCTTAACACTTCGGACATTGCATAAAGACTCTTTGGACATTAATGGATCAAAGAAATTCATCCAACATAGCAAAAGAGGCAATGCGAAATAAAAGGCAGAATCTGTCAAAACAGAACAGTCCGTAAAGATGGATTTTATTAGGCCACCGAGACTTGCTCAAATGAAAATGCTCAAATTGAATGAAAGTTGCGTACATATCTGAGGATCATGCACGTAAATTGGCTTAATTTTCTGAGCTACCTACGAGGAGGTAGACCCAGATTACGTGACAGCAAAGAAATCTGGAGCTATGGCGATAATCCAAATCTAGTACTTACTTTACTATCAAAGACTTTACTTGGCACAACAAAACATAAAACTAAGATAAGGAGAGGTTGCTACAGTAGTAAACAACTTCCAAGACTCAAATATAAAACAAAAATACTGTGAGTAAAAACATGGGTTGTCTCCCATAGGCGCTTTTCTTTAACGCCTTTCGGCTGGGCGCGAGAAAGTGTATACTCAGAGTGTTATCAAAGAGATGGAGCATTGATATCATAAGCTCCCCCATTTGCGGTGGTACTAGGGAGCTTTATCAATTTTAGGCCTATAATAATATTTCTTTGGTTTGGGCACTTTAGAGACATACATAAACTTTTGCTCCTTTCCACATAAGCTTTCTCTCTAAATTTGTAAAAGATAGAAAGGTTGAGCTCAAGGGTTCCCATAGCTTTTTCAAGTTCACCAAATCCTATTAATTTGATTATCATGGTCAACACAAGTTCCTAGGACACTAATTCTTTCATCAATTGCTCCTAAGTATTTATCAAGTTCATCGGTTTTATCAAGTAACATCTCCAACTTAGTTTCAACACTCAGAAAATTTTCTCTATGGTTTCCAATTTTTTTCATAACATCCTCAAGGGAGGTTTCAATTTTAATTTCATTAACAGGTGGTGTTCCAAATAAACTCTCAATAATGCAACTAGCTTCTAAAGCGGGAGCACCTAGGAAGTTACCTCCTGTGAGACAATCAAGAACATATCTGTTCAGCTAGAGATACCAACATAAAAATTCTGAGTAGGATAGTGGTGGAGTGTTTCTTAGTGCACTCATTATGGGCATCACTAATTCTATACCAAGCATACTTTTAAACATTCTCCTCCTTGTTGCTTAAATGAGCAGAACTTCAACTCCAGGATTACTCACTTTTAGCGTAGTACGTAGAAACAAACTAGATAAAGTAAATGCAAGTAAACTATTTTTTTTTGTGTTTTTGATATAGCAAACAAGACGAGTAAACAAAGTAAAGCTAGCAACTAATTTT
>NC_061511.1:282950852-282969872 GCF_022539505.1 Lolium rigidum | reverse complement strand
GCTTTCTCCCTAGTAGCAACAACACATCTACAACCGTAGAGAACAAGGTCACTTTCCATGGTTAAATAGAGGCATGAACCCACTATCGAGCATAAATACTCCCTCTTGGAGTCGCTAGCATCTACTTGGCCAGAGCATCTACTAGAAACGGAGAGCATGCAAGATTATAATAATATAATACATAATCTCAACCAAAGCAATCTCTCTATAAATCGGATCCACATCAAACCAACATGTAGCAATTACAAATAGATGACCTTGATCATGTTAGGCAGCTCAAAATCTATACATGAAGCACAACAAGGAGAGGACAGCCATCTAGCTACTGCTATGGACCCATGGTCCCGTGGAGAACTACTCACGCATCACCTCGGATGAAGACATGGCGATGTAGAGGCCTCCGGCAGTGATTTCCCTCTCCGGCAGGGTGCCGGGATGGACTGCAGAACCCACCTGCTTGTGACGGTAAAGCACACGTCCGTTGGGAACCCCAAGAGGAAGGTATGATGAGTACAACAACGAGTTTTCCCTCAGTAAGAAACCAAGGTTATCGAACCAGTAGGAGATGAAGGCCACGTGAAGGTTGTTGGTGAAGGAGTGTAGTGCGGCGCAACACCGTGGATTCCGGTGCCAACGTGGAACCCGCACAACACAATCAAACTACTTTGCCCCAACTTAACAGATGAGGTTGTCAATCTCACCGGCTTGCTGAAAACAAAGGATTAAACGTATGGTTTGGAAAAGGATGTTTGCTTGCGTAAAACAAAAGAGAACAATGATTGCAGTAGGTTGTATTTCAGATGTAAAAGAATGGACCGGGGTCCACAGCTCACTAGTGGTGTCTCTCCAATAAGATAAATAACATGTTGGGTGAACAAATTACAGCTTGGGCAATTGACAAATAGAGAGGGCATAACAATGCACATACATATCATGATGACTACTATGAGATTTACTTAGGGCATTACGACAAAGAACATAGACCGCCATCCAAGCATGCATCTATGCCTAAAAAGTCCACCTTCGGGTTAGCATCCGCACCCCTTCCAAGTATTAAGTTGCAAACAACATACAATTGCATTAAGTACTGTGCGTAATGTAAACAATACAAATATCCTTAGACAAAGCATTGATGTTTTATCCCTAGTGGCAACAACACATCCACAACCTTAGAACTTTCTGTCACTGTCATAGATTCAATGGAGGCATGAACCCACTATCTAGCATAAATACTCCCTCTTGGAGTTACAAGTATCAACTTGGCCAGAGCCTCTACTAGCAACGGAGAGCATGCAAGATCATAAATAACATATATGATAGATCAATAATCAACTTGACATAGTATTCCATATTCATCGGATCCCAACAAACACAACATATAGCATTACAATAAAATGATCTTGATCATGATAGGCAGCTCACAAGATCTAAACATGATGGCATAATAGGAGAATACAACCATCTAGCTACTGCTATGGACCCATAGTCCAAGGATGAACTACTCACGCATCAGTCCGGAGGCGGGCATGGTGATGTAGAGCCCTCCGGTGATGATTCCCCTCTCCGACAGGGTGCCGGAGGAGATCTTCAGAACCCCCCGAGATGGGGTTGACGGCGGTGGCGTCTCTGGAACTTTTCTCGTATTTTGGCTCTCGGTACTAGGGTTTTCCGAGACGAAGGAATAAATAGGCGAAGGGGCAGCGTCGGGGGAGCCAGGGGCTCCCTCCCCACATGTCGGCGCGGGGGGGCCCTCTGCCGCGTCGCCCTATGGGGTGGGCCCCCTGCTGGCCTTTCTCGACTATTCTTCGGACTTCTGGAACACTCGATGGAAAATAGGGCCGTGGGCTTTTGTTTCGTCCAATTCCGAGAATATTTGTAAACTAACTTTTCTGAAATCAAAAACAGCAGAAAACAGGAACTGGCACTGTGACATCTTGTTAATAGGTTAGTCCCAGAAAATGCATAAAAACATTATGAAGTGTGAATAAAACATGTAGGTGTTGCGGTCAGAATCCCACCGGCGAGCAGTGACGGGCAACACAGTAGAGCCGGGAGGCTCCCAGGACTGCGGCTGGCCCTGGTCCCTCGAGCGACGGCCCGCAAAGACTCGGCACGCACGTCCGATGCTGGTGCAAGGGCGTGCCATCCGACCTATACCCGGTCGTGAAGGTGATGGATTTGCTTCGCTTAGTTTCCTGCATGGCATACACGTAAACATTAAATACGAGTCTCGATCGGCTCTCAGGTTGTCCTGTGAATCGGCTCAAGGAGCCGATCCACCCATGATTCGTACGAGGTGCACGATCACATGGTGTTCCTGCTTGATCAATACAAAGCTAAAACGACCTACGACGATTTAGGGTTTTCACCACATAATCGGAACATCCTACGCGTGATTGAGCCTGGCGGCCACGCACGGTGATCATAAACCGACCCTAGACAAGGCCTAAAAACCAACATGAAGTTGATCCCCGGAACATCTTGTCTAGGGCTAGCAAACTACACCCTACGTGCCACTGGATCCTTCAACCCATTTGTAAGGCCTAACTATGCAGATATTAAACTAATCCTTGAAGAACAAGGAGCAATCATAACGGATCGGATCTACTAAATAATGATCAAGCGAGGTGCCGCCCTTACACCTAAGATAGGTGTAAGGGCGGCTAGACGTCTAAGGGTTGCACGGACGAAAGCATATGATACGATGAAACAATGCTAACCCTAATACGTCTATGATAACTACGTTGCTCGCCATCAACAAGGCTTCAGCACGAGCAACGCATAAACAGTGAATAAACGTGTACTGCCTAGATCGCATCATGATGCTTACCCGGAGAAAACCCTCGAGACAAGGGAGTTGGCGATGCGCCTAGATTGGTTTGTGGTGAACGTGATTGTTGTTTATTTCAGAAACCCTAGATACATATTTATAGTCCGTAGACTTTCTAACGTGGGAGTAATCCCAACCGTGCACGAGCCAAATTCTATCTAACCGACACATATCCTACTATATTTACAGATACACGGGCAAACTAGCCCAAACTTTGTATACAAGGCCGATTCATGTATTCCTTCATGTATATTCTTCAAGCCCATCTTAATCGCGGCCCACCTCTGATCCGGTCAAATTCTGGTGATAACACATGCCCCCCTGGTTTTGGAAATGACAATTCCAAAATCACTCTGCTTTTTCTTCGTCGGGTCATGTCGTGGCAGAGCAGAACCGTCGCAGTATCCATCATCATGATGCCTTGCCTCCTCAACTTCTCCGCGTGACCTGGCAAAAAATTTTTTTCTTTGGGCACCACTTCCTCGGAAACTGTTGTGGCATTGAATCTCCACTATATCGCCTCTATTTTAACCGCATCCTGCAGTTCACTTCTTCATCCCCTTCGCATTAGCACTCCAAAAGCCCTCCTCTCGCCACCATGTCTTCTTCCTCCTCTCGCCTCGTCGGGTCTTTCCACCCAGCCCTCCCCTCCCGCGAGCCGACGCCGGAGTGGGACCCGCAGGAGGCCCACGAGGCCCACATTCGCCGCGCCATAGAAGACGGGGACGAGTCCGAGTCACGACTTCTCCGTCCGGTCTGAGGACGAAAAGTCCTCGACCGACGGGGAAAGTGACCTCCGCTTCCTTGCCGACGGGGAAACGGAGGAGGAGAGCGATGACGATCGCTTCTCCTGGGACGACTTCACCTCCTTCGAGGGGGAGGAGGAGGAGGAAGAGGAGGAGGACGAGACCTCCTCCGATGAACCGCCGGCCAAGCGCTTCTGCCCCTGGCCGGGAAACCTCGGCCGACTTCGACGAGCCGACGACGACGCCGACGAGGAGGACGAGGACAACGAGGGCCCTGCCGGCGGCCGCGGCAGCAGCGACGACGAGCCAGCCGGGAGTAGCGCCGACAGCGGCGACAACGGCGACGACGAGGGCAGCGACGGCCCATAGATAGGACCCTTACTATAGGGCCAGTAGTAGTAGATGGGGCAATGTATCCCCTGGTACTTCCTTTTGAGAGCAATCAACTCTTTATGTAAGGAATCCCGTTATCAATGAGGAATTTCCTTCAATTTGATTTTGCCGATTTCCTTTCATACTGACTTTGCCGATTGTCAACTTAGTCAATGCTCAATGAGCCGATGGCAACGCATCGGTCCCTCACAATCTATCCTTCATCTCTTCGACTAAGGAGCGATTGTCAACTTGGTCAATGCTCAATGAGCCGATGGCAACGCATCGGTCCCTCACAATCTATACTCCATCTCTTCGACTGATGACTTTGAGATCTGGTGGATAATGTGGAAGACCCATGCCTTCAGGAGAGCCCTAGGACCGTTGCTGAAACAACTTGACGTTGAAGCTGATACTTCTGCAGAACAGGTGCCACTTGCTCGCAAATCTCCTCGCGATGGTTTCCGGTGATGCTTTATAACCCCGCTCTGTTTCTTTGCAAGCAACAAGATGGCCCAGAGCCTGCCAATGATGATGGATCCCCCTTTCAGATTCCTTCCAGTAGCTCTGGTGGTTTTCTTCTACAACAACTCACCGCCTTTGAAGAAGGTCATGATGCAAGGCCAGCCGATGACACCCCAATCGGCTTCCAAAAACAGAGTGTCTACCAGGTCAGCTGCCCCCCGAGCCTCAGTCAAGGCGAGAACAGCAACGAGGACACACAGTTCAGTCGAAGGGCCTCGAACTCAGGCAATTCTGAGACAGCCACCATGCAGAGCCAGCCAGACTTGCCACCATCGGCTTCCTGAACCTGCCGTTTCCCAAACTCCCACCAAAAAAGGGCGGGACAGCTCCATCCTCTCCTCGGCTCATGTTGCATGCTGACCCCTTGTCGTTCTTATCGGCTAACCTCTTCCTCTGCAAACTGATGACACCTCCAGTGGGGATGTCGAGGAGGTACCCATGCCATCCGCCACTCTGGCCTTAGCAACTTTTACGAGTGCAGTTGAGAAGGTGGCCAACTTGGCCAAACCGATAGCAGAAACACCAGAGCTGATCACCTCTTCTTCCGTTGAAAGCCGATATTGCAGACAAAATGCCCACGGCTTGATGAGCAAAAGGCTGCCTTGTACGCCAAAACTGACACCTCTGACAGCACTGCTGAACTGGCGACCTTGCGCAAAGGGTCGGAGGTCCTCGAAGAGAAGGTTCGGGCAACAAAACAGCTCATTGAAGCTGAGGAAGCTCTCATTGTTCACTCCCTCGAGGAAGTGGAAGGCCTCGAAGCTGAACTGAAGACCGACTTGGTCGAAATCCGCGTCTTGAACACGCAGCTGGTAGATCCTGTGTAATTTGTACTAGAGTCGATGTCTGTGCATCAGCTTTGTTTCTTAGTTCTAAAGTCGATGTCCATGCATCGGCTGTACATCATGAGAATTTTTTTTTACTGGCCGATTTTTCTATCGGCCCCCAATATTTCACTGCACATGTATCGCACATGTTCATTGATACGTCTCCGACGTATCGATAATTTCTTATGTTCTATGCCATATTATTGATGATACCTACATGTTTTATGCACACTTTATGTCATATTCGTGCATTTTCTGGAACTAACCTATTAACAAGATGCCGAAGTGCCAGTTCCTGTTTTCTGCTGTTTTTGGTTTCAGAAATCCTAGTAACGAAATATTCTCGGAATTGGACGAAACGAAGACCCAGGGGCCTATTTTGCCACGAAGCTTCCGGAAGACCGAAGAGAAGTCGAAGTGGGGCCACGAGGGGCCGCCACCATAGGGCGGCGCGGCCCAGGTCTTGGCCGCGCCGACCTGTGGTGTGGGGCCCTCGTGTGGCCCCCACGTTGCCCTTCCGCCTACTTAAAGCCTCCGTCGCGAAACCCCTGATGCGAAAAACCACGATACGGAAAACCTTACTGAGACGCCGCCGCCGCCGATCCCATCTCGGGGGTGATGTCTACGGGAGCTTCTATTCTTGTAGACAGTGTTGGGCCTCCAAGAGCAGAGGTTTGTAGAACAGCAGCAAGTTTCCCTTAAGTGGATCACCCAAGGTTTATCGATCTCAGGGAGGAAGAGGTCAAAGATATCCCTCTCATGCAACCCCGCAACCACAAAGCAAGAAGTCTCTTGTGTCCCCAACACACCTAATAGGTGCACTAGTTCGGCGAAGAGATAGTGAAATACAGGTGGTATGAATAAGCAGTAGCAACGGCACCGTGAAAAGTGCTTTGCCCGGGACGAGTAAACAAGCGGTAGTAACGCAGCGGTAGTAACGTAGTAAAACAAGTAAACAAGCAGCGATAGCGATATTTAGGAACAAGGCCTAGGGATTACACTTTCACTAGTGGACACTCTCAACATTGATCACATAACGTAACGTATAAATGCATACTCTACACTCTTGTTGGATGATGAACACATTGCGTAGGATTACACGAACCCTCAATGCCGGAGTTAACAAGCTCCACAATAATGCTCATATTTTAGTAACCTTTAGTGTAAGATAGATCAAAAGACTAAACCAAGTACTAGCATAGCATGCACACTCGTCACCTTCATGCATATGTAGGAGGAATAGATCACATCAATATTATCATAGCAATAGTTAACTTCGCAATCTACAAGAGATCATGATCATAGCATAAACCAAGTACTAACACGGTGCACACACTGTCACCTTTGCACACGTGCAGGAGGAATAAAACTACTTTAATAACACATCACTAGAGTAGCACATATATAAATTGTGATACAAACACATTGCAATCATAAAGAGATATAAATAAGCACCTCACTATGCCATCCAACAGTGAATAAGTATTCTGTGAAATATAGCCTAAGAGACCCACACGGTGCACACACTGTCACCTTTACACACGTGGGACAAGGAGTCTCCGGAGATCACATAAGTAAAACTCACTTGACTAGCATAATGACATCTAGATTACAAGCATCATCATATGAATCTCAATCATGTAAGGCAGCTCATGAGATTATTGTATTGAAGCACATAGGAGAGAGATTAACCACATAGCTACCGGTACAACCCCGAGCCTCGATGGAGAACTACTCCCTCCTCATGGGAGCAGCAGCGGTGATGAAGATGGCGGTGGAGATGGCAGCGGTGTCGATGGAGAAGCCTTCCGGGGGCACTTCCCCGCTCCGGCAGGGTGCCGGAACAGAGAATCCTGTCCCCCAGATCTTGGCTTCGCGATGGCGGCGGCTCTGGAAGGTTTTTCGTATCGTGGTTTTTTCGCCTCAGGGTTTTCGATCCAGGGGCTTTATATAGGCGAAGAGGCGGCGCAGGAGGGTCGAAGGGGTGGCCACACCATATGCCGGCGCGGCCAGGGCCTGGGCCGCGCCGGCCTATGGTCTGGGTGGCCTGTGGCCCCCCTCTGGTCCTTCTCGGGTGTTCCGGATGCTTCCGGTGAAAATAGGAACCCGGGTCTTGATTTCGTCCGATTCAGAGAATATTTCGTTACTAGGATTTCTGAAACCAAAAACAGCAGAAACACAGCAATCGGCACTTCGGCATCTTGTTAATAGGTTAGTTCCGTAAAATGCACGAATATGACATAAAGTGTGCATAAAACATGTAGGTATCATCAATAATGTGGCATAGAACATAAGAAATTATCGATACGTCGGAGACGTATCAAGCATCCCCAGCTTAGTTCTCGCTCGTCCCGAGCGAGTAAAACGATAACAAAGATAATTTCTGAAGTGATATGCCATCATAACCTTGATCATACTATTTGTAAACATATGTAGTGGATGCAGCGATCAAAACAATGGTAATGACATGAGTAAACAAGTGAATCATAAAGCAAAGACTTTTCATGAATAGTACTTTAAGACAAGTAATAAGTCTTGCATAAGAGTTAACTCATAAAGCAATAAATCAAAGTAAAGGCATTGAAGCAACACAAAGGAAGATTAAGTTTCAGCGGTTGCTTTCAACTTGTAACATGTATATCTCATGGATAATTGTCAACATAGAGTAATATAACAAGTGCAATATGCAAGTATGTAGGAATCAATGCACAGCTTCACACAAGTGTTTGCTTCTTGAGGTGGAGAGAAATAGGTGAACTGACTCAACATAAAAGTAAAAAGAATGGTCCTTCAAAGAGGAAAGCATCGATTGCTATATTTGTGCTAGAGCTTTGGTTTTGAAAACATAAAGAGAGCATAAAAGTAAAATTTTGAGAGGTGTTTGTTGTTGTCAACGAATGGTAGTGGGCACTCTAACTACCTCATCAACCGGACTTTCAAGAGCGGCTCCCATGAAGGACGTTATCTCTACCAGCAAGGTAGATCATCCCTCTTCTCGTTTGTTTACACATGTACTTTAGTTTAGTTTTTCTTTATTTATGGATGACACTCCTCCCAACCTTTTGCTTACACAAGCCATGGCTAACCGAATCCTCGGGTGCCTTCCAACATTCACATACCATGGAGGAGTGTCTATTTGCAAAATTAAGTTGCTTACTGATGAATCAGAGCAAAACATGCGAAGAGAATTATCAATGAAAGTTAATTAATTGGGGCTGGGAACCCCATTGCCAGCTCTTTTTGAAAAATTATTGGATAAGCGGATGTGCCACTAGTCCATTGTGAAAGTCAGTCAAAAGTAAATGACAAGATCGAAAGATAAAACACCACATACTTCCTCATGAGCTATAAAACATTGACACAAATAAGAGGTGATAAATTTTGAATTATTTAAAGGTAGCACTCAAGCAATTTACTTTGGAATGGCGGAGAAATACTATGTAGTAGGTAGGTATGGTGGACACAAATGGCATAGTGGTTGGCTCAAGTATTTTGGATGCATGAGAAGTATTCCCTCTCGATACAAGGTTTAGGCTAGCAAGGTTATTTGAAACAAACACAAGGATGAACGGTACAACAAAACTCACATAAAAGACATATTGTAAACATTATAAGACTCCATACCGTCTTCCTTGTTGTTCAAAACTCAATACTAGATATTATCTAGACTCTAGAGAAACCAAATATGCAAACCAAATTAGCAAGCTCTAAGTATTTCTTCATTAATGGGTGCAAAGTATATGATGCAAGAGCTTAAACATGAGCACAAAAATTGCCAAGTATCAAATTATCCAAGACATTTTACCAATTACTACATGTAGCATTTTCCGTTTCCAACCATATAAAAATGAACGAAGCAGTTTTAACCTTCGCCATGAACACTAAAAGATAAAGCGAAGAACACATGTGTTCATATGAATCAGCGGAGCGTGTCTCTCTCCCACACAAGCATTTATTCAAACAAAAACAAAAACAAAAGCACACAGACGCTCCAAGTAAAGTACATAAGATGTGGCCGAATAAAAATATAGTTTCAAGAGAAGGAACCTGATAATTTGTCGATGAAGAAGGGGATGCCTTGGGCATCCCCAAGCTTAGACGCTTGAGTCTTCTTAGAATATGCAGGGGTGAACCACCGGGGCATCCCCAAGCTTAGAGCTTTCACTCTCCTTGATCATAGTATATCATCCTCCTCTCTTGATCCTTGAAAACTTCCTCCACACCAAACTCGAAACAAACTCATTAGAGGGTTAGTGCATAATCAAAAACTCACATGTTCAGAGGTGACACAATCATTCTTAACACTTCCGGACATTGCTCAAAGCTACTGGAAGGTAATGGAACAAATAAATCCACCCAACACAGCTGAAAGAAGCAATGCGAAATAAAAGGCAGAATCTGTCAAAACAGAACAGTCCGTAAAGACGAATTTTAAAAGGGCACCAGACTTGTTCAAATGAAAATTCCCAAATTGAATGAAAGTTGCGTACATATCGAGGATCACTCACGTAAATTGGCATAATTTTCTGAGTTACCTACAGAGAATTAGACCCAGATTCGTGACAGCAAAGAAATCTGGAACTCGCGCAGTAATCCAAATCTAGTATTTACTTTACTATCAAAGACTTTACTTGGCACAACAAAACATAAAACTAAGATAAGGAGAGGTTGCTACAGTAGTAAACAACTTCCAAGACACAAATATAAAATAAAGTACTGTAGCAAAATAACACATGGGTTATCTCCCAAGAAGTTCTTTTCTTTATAGCCATTAAGATGGGCTCAGCAGTTTTAATGATGCACTCGCAAGAGATAGTATGTGAAGCAAAAGAGAGCATCAAGAGGCAAATTCAAAACACATTTAAGTCTAACATGCTTCCTATGCATAGGAATCTTGTAAATAAACAAGTTCATGAAGAGCAAAGTGACAAGCATAGGAAGATAAAACAAGTGTAGCTTCAAAAATTTCAGCACATAGAGAGGCATTTTAGTAACATGAAAATTTCTACAACCATATTTTCCTCTCATAATAACTTTCAGTAGCATCATGAGCAAACTCAACAATATAACTATCACATAAAGCATTCTTATCATGAGTCTCATGCATAAAATTATTACTCTCCACATAAGCATAATCAATTTTATTAGTAATAGCGGGAGCAAATTCAACAAAGTAGCTATCATTATTATTCTCATCAAGTGTAGGAGGCATAGTATAATCACAATAAAATTTACTCTCCATAGTAGGTTGTACCAAAAGACCACTATTATAATCATCATAAATAGGAGGCAAAGTATCATCAAAGAAAATTTTCTCCTCAATGCTTGGGGGACTAAAGATATCATGAAAACAAGCTTCCCCAAGCTTAGAACTTTCTATATTATTATCAACAATGGTGTTCAAAGCGTTCATACTAATATTACTACCAAGCATGCAAATAAGATTCCATAGGTTTTTTAATTTTCGCATCAAACAATCCATGTTTTAAATCAGGAAATAGAATAAGAAGCTCATTGTTGTCCATTATGCCAAACTAGTGTAAACAAGAAACAAAAAGATGCAATTGCAGGATCTAAAGGAAATAGCTTCGAGCACAAACACAATGGCGCCGGAAAAGTACTCGTTACTCGGAACCGGAGTATGAGTGCCTTTTACCTTTCCTCCCCGGCAACGGCGCCGGAAAAGTACTTGGCGCGTAGTTGACGAGGGAGGAAAAGTGCTTAGTTGCCGGGCTTGCCAATGTGTGAGTGCCGTTTACCTTCCCTCCCCGGCAACGGCGCCGTGAAAAGTGCTTGATGTCTACGGGAGCTTCTATTCTTGTAGACGGTGTTGGGCCTCCAAGAGCAGAGGTTTGTAGAACAGCAGCAAGTTTCCCTTAAGTGGATCACCCAAGGTTTATCGATCTCGTGGAGGAAGAGGTCAAAGATATCCCTCTCATGCAACCCCGCAACCACAAAGCAAGAAGTCTCTTGTGTCCCCAACACACCTAATAGGTGCACTAGTTCGGCGAAGAGATAGTGAAATACAGGTGGTATGAATAAGCGAGTAGCAACGGCACCGGAAAAGTGCTTTGCCCGGGACAAGAAACAAGCAGTAGTAACGCAGCAGTAGTAACGTAGTAAAACAAGAAACAAGCAGCGATAGCGATATTTAGGAACAAGGCCTAGGGATTACACTTTCACTAGTGGACACTCTCAACATTGATCACATAACAGTAACAGTATAAATGCATACTCTACACTCTTGTTGGATGATGAACACATTGCGTAGGATTACACGAACCCTCAATGCCGGAGTTAACAAGCTCCACAATAATGCTCATATTTTAGTAACCTTTAGTGTAAGATAGATCAAAAGACTAAACCAAGTACTAGCATAGCATGCACACTGTCACCTTCATGCATATGTAGGAGGAATAGATCACATCAATATTATCATAGCAATAGTTAACTTCGCAATCTACAAGAGATCATGATCATAGCATAAACCAAGTACTAACACGGTGCACACACTCGTCACCTTTACACACGTGCAGGGAGGAATAAAACTACTTTAATAACACATCACTAGAGTAGCACATAGATAAATTGTGATACAAACACATTGCAATCATAAAGAGATATAAATAAGCACCTCACTATGCCATTCAACGAGTGAATAAGTATTCTGTGAAATATAGCCTAAGAGACCCACACGGTGCACACACTCGTCACCTTTACACACGTGGGACAAGGAGTCTCCGGAGATCACATAAGTAAAACTCACTTGACTAGCATAATGACATCTAGATTACAAGCATCATCATATGAATCTCAATCATGTAAGGCAGCTCATGAGATTATTGTATTGAAGCACATAGGAGAGAGATTAACCACATAGCTACCGGTACAACCCCGAGCCTCGATGGAGAACTACTCCCTCCTCATGGGAGCAGCGACGGTGATGAAGATGGCGGTGGAGATGGCAGCGGTGTCGATGGAGAAGCCTTCCGGGGGCACTTCCCCGCTCCGGCAGGGTGCCGGAACAGAGACTCCTGTCCCCCAGATCTTGGCTTCGCGATGGCGGCGGCTCTGGAAGGTTTTCCGTATCGTGGTTTTTTCGCCTCAGGGTTTTCGATCCAGGGGCTTTATATAGGCGAAGAGGCGGCGCAGGAGGGTCGAAGGGGTGGCCACACCATAGGCTGGCGCGGCCAGGGCCTGGGCCGCGCCGGCCTATGGTCTGGGTGGCTCGTGGCCCCCCTCCGGTCCTTCTCGGGTGTTCTGGATGCTTCCGGTGAAAATAGGAACCCGGGTCTTGATTTCGTCCGATTCCGAGAAAATTTCGTTACTAGGATTTCCGAAACCAAAAACAGCGAGAAAACAACAACCGGCACTTCGCATCTTGTTAATAGGTTAGTTCCAGAAAATGCACGAATATGACATAAAGTGTGCATAAAACATGTAGGTATCATCAATAATATGGCATAGAACATAAGAAATTATCGATACGTCGGAGACGTATCAGGGGATTCTGGAGATCTCCTCCGGCACCCTGCCGGAGAGGGGATTCATCTCCCGGAGGACTCTACACCGCCATGGTCGCCTCCGGAGTGATGAGTGAGTAGTTCACCCTCGGAATATGGGTCCATAGCAGTAGCTAGATGGTTGTCTTCTCCTCATTGTGCTTCATTGTTGGATCTTGTGAGCTGCCTAACATGATCAAGATCATCTATCCGTAATTCTATATGTTGTGTTTGCTCGGGATCCGATGGATAGAGAATACTATGTCATGTTAATTATCAAGTTATTACATATGTGTTGTTTATGATCTTGCATGCTCTCCGTTACTAGTAGAGGCTCTGGCCAAGTTTTTGCTTTTAACTCCAAGAGGGAGTATTTATGCTCGATAGTGGGTTCATGCCCGCATTGACACCCGGGACAAGTGACGTAAAGTTCTAAGGTTGTGTTGTGCTCGTTGCCACTAGGGATAAAACATTGGCGCTATGTCCGAGGATGTAGTTGTTGATTACATTACGCACCATACTTAATGCAATTGTCCGTTGCTTTGCAACTTAATACCGGAGGGGGTTCGGACGATAACCCGAAGGTGGACTTTTTAGGCATAGATGCAGCTTGGATGGCGGTCTATGTACTTTGTCGTAATGCCCAATTAAATCTCACTATACTTATCATGTCATGTATGTGCATTGTTATGCCCTCTCTATTTGTCAATTGCCCGACCGTAATTTGTTCACCCAACATGCTTTTATCTTATGGGAGAGACACCTCTAGTGAACCGTGGACCCCGGTCCATTCTTTAATACCGAAATACAAATCTGCTCGCAATACTTGTTTTACTATTTTCTCTGCAAACAATCATCTTCCACACAATACGATTAATCCTTTGTTACAGCAAGTCGTGTGAGATTGACAACCTCACCGTTTCGTTGGGGCAAAGTACTTTGGTTGTGTTGTGCAGTGTTCCACGTTGGCGCCGGAATCTCCGGTGTTGCGCCGCACTACATCCCGCCGCCATCAACCTTCAACGTGCTTCTTGACTCCTACTGGTTCGATTAAACCTTGGTTTCTTACTCGAGGGAAACTTGCCGCTGTGCGCATCACACCTTCCTCTTGGGGTTCCCAACGGACGTGTCAACTACACGCATCAAGCATAATTTCTGGCGCCGTTGCCGGGAGATCAAGACACGCTGCAAGGGGAGTCTCCACTTCTCAATCTCTTTACTTTGTTTTTGTCTTGCTTTATTTTATTTACTACTTTGTTTGCTGCACTTATATCAAAACACAAAAAAATTAGTTGCTAGCTTTACTTTATTTACCATCTTGTTTGCTATATCAAAAACACAAAAAATTAGTTTATTTGCATTTACTTTATCTAGTTTGTTTTATTTACTACTATTAAAATGAGTAATCCTGAAGTTGAAGTTCGTTCATTTAAGCAACAAGGGGGAGAATGTTTAAAAGATGCTTGGTATAGAATTAGTGATGCCCATAATAGGTGCACTAAGAAACACTCCACCACTATCCTACTCAGGAATTTTTATGTTGGTATCTCTAGCTGGAATAGATATGTTCTTGATTGTCTCGCGGGAGGTAACTTCCTAGGCGCTCCCGCTTTAGAAGCTAGCTGCATTATTGAGAGTTTATTTGGAACACCACCTGTTAATGAAACTAAAATTGAAACCTCCCTTGAGGATGTTATGAAAAAATTGGAAACCATAGAGAAAAATTTTCCGAGTGTTGAAACTAAGTTGGAGATATTACTTGATAAACCGATGAACTTGATAAATCCTTAGGAGGAATTGATGAAAGAATTAGTGTCCTAGGAACTTGTGTTGACCATGATAATCAAATTAATAGGATTGGCGAACTTGAAAAAGCTATGGGAACCTTGGGTTCAACCTTTTCATCTTTACAAGCTTTAGAGAGAAAGCTTATGTGGGAAAGGAGCAAAAGTTTATGTATGTCTCTAAAGTGCCTAAACCAAAGAAATATTATTATAGGCCTAAAATTGACAAAGTCCCTAGTACCACTACAAACGAGGGAGCTTATGATATCAATGTTTCATCTCGCGATAATACTTGATTCACACTTTCTGCGCCTAGCTGAAAGGCGTTAAAGAAAAGCGCTTATGGGAGACAACCCATGTTTTTACTCCAGTATTTTTGTTTTATATTTGTGTCTTGGAAGTTGTTTACTACTGTAGCAACCTCTCCTTATCTTAGTTTTATGTTTTGTTGTGCCAAGTAAAGTCTTTGATAGAAAAGTAAGTACTAGATTTGGATTATCGCGCTAGCTCCAGCATTTCTTTGCCGTCACGAATCTGGGTCTATCTCCCCGTAGGTAGCTCAGAAAATTAAGCCAATTTACGAGCATGATCCTCAGATATGTACGCAACTTTCATTCAATTTGAGAATTTTCGTTTGAGCAAGTCTGGTGGCCTAATAAAATCCATCTTTACGGATCGTTCCGTTTTGACAGATTCTGTCTTTTATTTCGCATTGCCTCTTTTGCTATGTTGGATGAATTTCTTTGATCCATTAATGTCCACTAGCTTTATGCAATGTCCAGAAGTGTTAAGAATGATTGTGTCACCTCTGAACATGTGAATTTTTATTATGCACTAACCCTCTAATGAGTTGTTTCGAGTTTGGTGTGGAGGAAGTTTTCAAGGATCAAGAGAGGAGTATGATGCAATATGATCAAGGAGAGTGAAAGCTCTAAGCTTGGGGATGCCCCGTGGTTCACCCCTGCATATTCTAAGAAGACTCAAGCGTCTAAGCTTGGGGATGCCCAAGGCATCCCCTTCTTCATCGACAACATTATCAAAGTTCCTCCCCCGAAACTATATTTTTATTCCGTCACATCTTATGTACTTTGCTTGGAGCGTCGGTTTGTTTTTGTTTTTTGTTTTGTTTGAATAAAATGGATCCTAGCATTCACTTTATGGGAGAGAGACACGCTCCGCTGTAGCATATGGACAAATATGTCCTTAGGCTCTACTCATAGTATTCATGGCGAAGTTTCTTCTTCGTTAAATTGTTATATGGTTGGAATTGGAAAATGATACATGTAGTAACTCTAAAATGTCTTGGATAATTTGATACTTGGCAATTGTTGTGCTCATGTTTAAGCTCTTGCATCATATACTTTGCACCCATTAATGAAGAAATACTTAGAGCTTGCTAATTTGGTTTGCATATTTGGTTTCTCTAGAGTCTAGATAACATCTAGTATTGAGTTTTGAACAACAAGGAAGACGGTATGGAGTCTTATAATGTTTACCATATGTCTTTTATGTGAGTTTTGTTGTACCGTTCATCCTTGTGTTTGTTTCAAATAACCTTGCTAGCCTAAACCTTGTATCGAGAGGGAATACTTCTCATGCATCCAAAATACTTGAGCCAACCACTATGCCATTTGTGTCCACCATACCTACCTACTACATGGTATTTATCCGCCATTCCAAAGTAAATTGCTTGAGTGCTACCTTTAAAATTCCATCATTCACCTTTGCAATATATAGCTCATGGGACAAATAGCTTAAAAACTATTGTGGTATTGAATATGTACTTATGCACTTTATCTCTTATTAAGTTGCTTGTTGAGCGATAACCATGTTTCGGGGACGCCATCAACTATTCTTTGTTGGATATCATGTGAGTTGCTATGCATGTCCGTCTTGTCTCGAAGCAAGAGAGATCTACCACCTTCATGGTTGGAGCATGCATATTGTTAGAGAAGAACTTTGGGCCGCTAACTAAAGCCATGATTCATGGTGGAAGTTTCAGCTTTGGACATATATCCTCAATCTCATATGAGAATAATAATTGTTGCCACATGCTTATGCATTAAAGAGGAGTCCATTATCCGTTGTCCATGTTGTCCCGGTATGGATGTCTAAGTTGAGAATAATCAAAAGCGAGAAATCCAAAATGCGAGCTTTCTCCTTAGACCTTTGTACAAAGCGGCATGGAGGTACCCCATTGTGACACTTGGTCAAAACATGTGCATTGCAAAGATCCGGTAGTCCAAGTTAATTAGGACAAGGTGCGGGCACTATTAGTATACTATGCATGAGACTTGCAACTTGTAAGATATAATGTACATAACTCATATGCTTTATTACTACCGTTGACAAAATTGTTTCATGTTTTCAAAATAAAAGCTCTAGCACAAATATAGCAATCGATGCTTTCCTCTTTGAAGGACCATTCTTTTTACTTTTATGTTGAGTCAGCTCACCTATCTCTCTCCACCTCAAGAAGCAAACACTTGTGTGAACTGTGCATTGATTCCTACATACTTGCATATTGTACTTGTTATATTACTCTATGTTGACAATTATCCATGAGATATACATGTTACAAGTTGAAAGCAACCGCTGAAACTTAATCTTCCTTTGTGTTGCTTCAATACCTTTACTTTGATTTATTGCTTTATGAGTTAACTCTTATGCAAGACTTATTAATACTTGTCTTGAAGTACTATTCATGAAAAGTCTTTGCTATATGATTCACTCGTTTACTCATGTCATTACCATTGTTTTGATCGCTGCATTCACTACATATGTTTACAAATAGTATGATCAAGGTTATGATGGCATATCACTTCGTAAATTATCTTTGTTATCGTTTTACTCCGCTCGGGACGAGCGTAACTAAGCTTGGGGATGCTTGATACGTCTCCGACGTATCGATAATTTCTTATGTTCTATGCCATATTATTGATGATACCTACATGTTTTATGCACACTTTATGTCATATTCGTGCATTTTCTGGAACTAACCTATTAACAAGATGCCGAAGTGCCAGCTCCCGTTTTCTGCTGTTTTTGGTTTCAGAAATCCTAGTAACGAAATATTCTCGGAATTGGACGAAACGAAGACCCAGGGGCCTATTTTGCCACGAAGCTTCCGTAAGACCGAAGAGAAGTACGAAGTGGGGCCACGAGGTGGCCGACACCACAGGGCGGCGCGGCCCAGTGGCTTGGCCCGCGCCGACCTGTGGTGTGGGCCCCTCGTGTGGCCCCCGACGTTGCCCTTCCGCCTACTTAAAGCCTCCGTCGCGAAACCCCCGATGCGAAAAACCACGATACGGAAAACCCATCGAGACGCCGCCGCCGCCGATCCCATCTCGGGGGATTCGGAGATCTCCTCCGGCACCCCGCCGGAGAGGGGATTCATCTCCCGGAGGACTCTACACCGCCATGGTCGCCTCCGGAGTGATGAGTGAGTAGTTCACCCCCGGACTATGGGTCCATAGCAGTAGCTAGATGGTTGTCTTCTCCTCATTGTGCTTCATTGTTGGATCTTGTGAGCTGCCTAACATGATCAAGATCATCTATCCGTAATTCTATATGTTGTGTTTGTCGGGATCCGATGGATAGAGAATACCATGTCATGTTAATTATCAAGTTATTACATATGTGTTGTTTATGATCTTGCATGCTCTCCGTTACTAGTAGAGGCTCGGCCAAGTTTTTGCTTTTAACTCCAAGAGGGAGTATTTATGCTCGATAGTGGGTTCATGCCTCGCATTGACACCTGGGACAAAGGATGTAAAGTTCTAAGGTTGTGTTGTGCCGTTGCCACTAGGGATAAAACATTGGCGCTATGTCCGAGGATGTAGTTGTTGATTACATTACGCACCATACTTAATGCAATTGTCCGTTGCTTTGCAACTTAATACCGGAGGGGGTTCTGGATGATAACCTCGAAGGTGGACTTTTTAGGCATAGATGCAGCTTGGATGGCGGTCTATGTACTTTGTCGTAATGCCCAATTAAATCTCACTATACTTATCATGTCATGTATGTGCATTGTTATGCCCTCTCTATTTGTCAATTGCCCGATCGTAATTTGTTCACCCAACATGCTTTTATCTTATGGGAGAGACACCTCTAGTGAACTGTGGACCCCGGTCCATTCTTTAATACCGAAATACAAATCTGCTCGCAATACTTGTTTTTACTGTTTTCTCTGCAAACAATCATCTTCCACACAATACGGTTAATCCTTTGTTACAGCAAGCCGGTGAGATTGACAACCTCACTCGTTTCGTTGGGGCAAAGTACTTTGGTTGTGTTGTGCAGGTTCCACGTTGGCGCCGGAATCTCGGTGTTGCGCCGCACTACATCCCGCCGCCATCAACCTTCAACGTGCTTCTTGACTCCTACTCGGTTCGATTAAACCTTGGTTTCTTACTGAGGGAAACTTGCCGC
>NC_061511.1:282821812-282950752 GCF_022539505.1 Lolium rigidum | reverse complement strand
AAGAATGAGTGATGCCGGTATACCTCCCCCCAAGCTTAGGCTTTTGGCCTAAGTGGAGTTCAATCCCATGGTGCCCATGAAGAAGTACCTCCGTAGTACGAAGATGGATCATATTCCGGGTATGTGCTAGAAGAAGCACCCGGATACGTGACGGTGTAGTCGTAGGAGGGCTCGGCGTCCTCGGAGTCATGCTGCTGGTGGAAGCCTTGTATCTTCAATCGCTCATCCACCTCCTCCTTAGTGCGCGACCATGGTTTCCTGTCAATGCTGAACAAATCTGGCTGCGGCAAAAGGATTTCCCTCTCTTCCCCGTCAGCAAACAATATTCTATAGACAATCTTATCTAAACTAGAGTCGGTTGTAACAAATTGATGACTCTTCATAGCAGCAATATCGAGCCTCATAGGAGCTATTTTTACATCATTAGGGTCAAGAGGAAGCTCTAAATATGCTAAAACGCGCGAAGCAATAATTCCTCCAAATATAGGCCCCTTGTTAGACAAGCGGCGAGCAAGATGATAAGGTGTGTCCCCAGTGAGTGCAGCAGTTAAGAAACCAAGGTGATAGCTAGATATGTTACTAGTGTTCTCCCTACCAAGAATGCTAGTACCAATGTAATAAGCAAAATACTTAATGGCGGGGAGTTGAATGTTTCTTATCTTGCCACGCTGAATGGTGCGACAATCATCATTGGTGATCCCTCGATAGAGCTCCAGCAATTCCTTGGGGTTGTCCTCGATCTTCCTTGCTGTACCTACAGGGACAATACCCAATGCAGCACAAAAATTCTCTAACTTCATAGTAATAGGCTTACCATAGATCTTAAATTCTACGGTAGGGCGAAAGTGCTTATTGTTGAATTTGAAGCTCTCCACAAAGATTTTAGTGAGCGTATAGTATTGCTCACTCTCATCTCCCACATAGGTGGTTAAACCTGCCTTACCGACGAGGGTCAAGAAATCATCCAACAACCACCGCATTACTCAAAAAGTCATAACATGGGAAGGATGCAGCATTAGGGACTCCATTGTCCTCTTCGGGTGCGAAGCTTGGTGCGATGAGTTCCTCATTATAGGATGGCCTGAATCGGGTGGATGACCTAGAGGGCCTTTATACGTCTCCGAAGTATCGATAATTTCTTATGTTCCATGCCACATTATTGATGATATCTACATGTTTTATGCATACTTTATGTCATATTTATGCGTTTTCCGGAACTAACCTATTGACGAGATGCCGAAGGGCCAGTTCCTGTTTTCTGCTGTTTTTGGTTTCAGAAATCCTAGTAAGGAAATATCCTCGGAATTGGACGAAATCAACGCCTAGAGTCTTATAATTGGACGAAGCTTCCAGAATACCCGAGAGCCGCCAGAGGGAAGCCCTGGGTCCCCACACGCCACCCTGGCGCGGCCAGAGGGGGGGCCACGCCCCCCTATTGTGTGGGCCCACCAGGCCCCCTCCGAGGCTGCCCTTCCGCCTACTTAAGGTCTCCGTCGCGAAAACCCTATTACGTTCGACGAAACCAGAGAAAACCTTCCAGAGCCGCCGCCATCGCGAAGCCAAGATCGCGGGGGACGGGAATCTCGTTCCGGCACGCCGCCGGGACGGGGAAGTGCCCCCGGAAGGCTCCTCCATCGACACCACCGCCATCTCCATCAACGCTGCTGTCTCCCATGAGGAGGGAGTAGTTCTCCATCGAGGCTCGGGGCTGTACCGGTAGCTATGTGGTTAATTTCTCTCCTATGTGCTTCAATACAATAATCTCATGAGCTGCCTTACATGATTGAGATTCATATGATGATGCTTGTAATCTACATGTCATTATGCTAGTCAAGTGGGTTTTACTTATGTGATCTCCGGAGACTCCTTGTCCCACGTGTGTAAAGGTGACGAGTGTGTGCACCGTGTGGGTCTCTTAGGCTATATTTCACAGAATACTTATTCACTGTTATGAATGGCATAGTGAAGTGCTTATTTATATCTCTTTATGATTGCAATGTGTTTTGTATCACAATTTATCTGTGTGCTACTCTAGTGATGTTATTAAAGTAGTTTATTCCTCCGCACGGTGTAATGGTGACAGGTGTGTGCATCGTGTAGTACTTGGCGTGGGCTATGATTGTGATCTCTTGTAGATTATGAAGTTAACTATTGCTATGATGGTATTGATGTGATCTATGCCTCCTTTCGTAGTGTGAAGGTGACAGTGTGCATGCTATGTTAGTACTTGGTTTGGTTATGTTGATCTGTCATGCACTCTAAGGTTATTTAAACATGAACATCAAATATTGTGGAGCTTGTTAACTCCGGCATTGAGGGTTCGTGTAATCCTACACGATTAGTGGTGTTCATCATCCAACAAGAGAGTGTAGAGTCTAGCATCTATCTATTTATTATGTTATGTGATCAATGTTGAGAGTGTCCACTAGTGAAAGTATGATCCCTAGGCCTTGTTCCCAAATACTGCTACCGCTGCTTGTTTACTGTTTTCTTGCATCCGTACTTCCTGCAATATTACCACCATCAATCACACGCCAGCAAGCACTTTTCTGGCGCCGTTACTACTGCTCATATATATTCATACCACCTGTATTTCACTATCTCTTCGCCGAACTAGTGCACCTATTAGGTGTGTTGGGGACACAAGAGACTTCTTGTATCGTGATTGCAGGGTTGCTTGAGAGGGATATCTTTGACCTCTTCCTCCCTGAGTTCGATAAACCTTGGGTGATCCACTTAAGGGAAACTTGCTGCTGTTCTACAAACATCTGCTCTTGGAGGCCCAACACTGTCTACAAGAATAGAAGCACCCGTAGACATCAGGCCTCCCCGTGCTTGTTGTCTCTCTTTCAAACACTTCTCCAAAGTTACAATTATCCATCTTCGTTTTCTGAAATTTTTCAACAAACAATATAAAATTTGATTTGGTGACATATAATCGAGAGAAACTACTATAGGAACTTGCTAGAGTACTAATCATGCATCAAAACTAGTTTCTACCACTTAGAACAAGCATGCAAGCTCACTAAACATGTTACCTACAGCAGCAAAATATGCAAGATATACTCCACCAAACAAAATTCTACTTGGATAATCGAAGGAGTCACATACCGAAGAGCAAATGTGCCAAATTTCAGACAGAAATCTGGGCTGAGCAAAGAGATCGAGAAATCTGGAGTTCTTGAGCAAAAACACGAGTGAGAGGAAGCTGGTGTCGATTTTTTCGGGAGAGAGAAGAGTGTGGGAGGAAGAGATGCTGAAGTGGGGCAAAGGGGGACCCACACACCAGGGTGGCGCGCCCCCTTGGCGGCGCGCTGGCCTATGGGGTGCCACCCGGGGTGCCCCATTGGTCATCCCAGTGCTCCCAGGTGCATTTTCGAAAAATAGGACCAACGGTATAATTTTTGCGAATTTTTGAAAACTTTGAAAAATGCACATTTACGGGTATTAAGTTTATTATTGCGGCCGGGAATTTTTTTGAAATATCTAATTAACTAAGGAACTTTACAAAACAAATGTGCTACAGCAAGTAGAACAAGTGGAGGAAGAAAGAGATGTTGTTTACCTCCTCTATGCATATAAAAAGTATTTGTTAACAAGGTTGATCAAGTCTTGCCACCAAATAAATTTTACATAGCATAAGAAGAAATAAACCTCAAATCAATCATGTTACCTTGAATTGTATTGATATGGATCCAATCATAAGATTTTGATATCCTTCTTTAGGCTCATATATAGGGCAATCGATAGTTCCAACTTTGATAGTTCTCACATTAGAAATAGTATTAACTCCACATACTTTATCAATCCTCTTGGGGAAATAGACGGTGTGCTCCCTATCATCAACATTGAAAGTAACCTTTCCTTTATTGCAATCAATGACAGCCCCTGCGGTGTTAAGAAAAGGTCTCCCAAGAATAATAGACATATTATCATCTTCAGGCATTTCCAACACAATAAAATCAGTTAATATCAAGCAGTTATTAGTAACTTGAGCAGGAACATCCTCACATATACCAACAGGAATAGCGATAGATTTATCAGCCATTTGCAAAGATATATCAGTAGGGTATCAACTTATCTAAGTAAAGTCTCTTATAAAGAGAAAAAGGCATAACACTAACACCGGCTCCCAAGTCACATAGAGCAGTTTTAACATAATTATTCTTAATAGAACAAGGAATAGTAGGTATACCTGGGTCGCCCAACTTCTTTGGAACTTTGCCATTGAAAGAGTAATTAGCAAGCATAGTGGAAATTTCCTCATTGGGGATTTTCCTTTTGTTAGTAACAATATCTTTCATATACTTTGAATAAGGAGGCAATTTAATAGCATCAGTCAAAGGGATTTGCAAGAATAAATGTTTCATCCAATCAAAAAATTTATTGTAGTGTTCTTCTTCCTTTGATTTTAGTTTCTTAGCAGGAAAAGGCATTTGATTTTGCACCCAAGGTTCCCTTTCATTACCATGTTTCTTAGCAATAAAGTCTTCTTTAGTATACTTTTTATTTTTATCTTGCTTTTCAGGTTCATCTTCAACTTCTTCTTTATCGAAACATCATTCTTATCATTACCATTATTATTATCATGTTCATTACCACTTTCAGTTTCAGCATCGGAAATAGAGATACTATTAGGATCATTAACAGGTTCAGAGGATTCTACAACATTTTTATGTTTCTTCTTCTTTTTCTTAGAAGGAGCACTAGGTTCAGTTCGTTGAGAATCTTGTTCAATTATTTTGGGATGCCCTTCAGGATATAGAGGATCCTGGGTAGAGACACCACCTCTAGTTGTTACTTCATAAGCATGTTTCTCTTTAGAATTATTTTTTAATAAGTCATTTTGCACTTTAGTGAGTTGATCAATTTGAGTTTGAACCATTTGAAAATGTTTAACAAGCATCTTAACATCATTGGAGGTTCTCTCCACAATATCATGCAAATTGCTAATAGCTTGAGAATTTTCCATTAGATGATTCTCTACTCTCATATTAAAATTTTCTTGCTTAACAATATAATTATCAAACTCATCTAAGCATTGCGCGAGAGGTTTTGAATACGGAATATCTTCCCTAGTAAAGCGCTGAAGGGAGTTTACCTCAATCATGGATGAAGGGGGAATTATCTCACATATATCTTCTATGGGAGGTAGATTCTTCACATCTTCAGATTTAATACCTTTCTCCTTGAGAGACTGTTGCGGTCAGAAACCCACCGGCGGGCAGCGACGGGCAACACCGTAGAGCCGGGAGGCTCCCAGGACTGCGGCTGGCCCTGGTCCCTCCGAGCGACGGCCCGCAAAGCCTCGGCACGCACGTCCGATGCTGATGCAAGGGCGTGCCACCGACCTATACCTGGTCGGGAAGGTGTTGGATGTGCCTCGCTTAGTTTCCTGCATGGCATACACGTAAACATTAAATACGAGCCTCGATCGGCTCTCGGAGTTGTCCTGTGAATCGGCTCAAGGAGCCGATCCACCCATGATACGTACGAGGTGTACGATCGGATGGTGGTCCTGCTTGATCAAGATAAAGCTAAAGCGACCTACTACGATTTAGGGTTTTCACCGCATAATCGGAACATCCTACTCGTGATTGAGCCTGGCGGCCACGCACGGTGATCGTAAACCGACCCTAGACAAGGCCTAAAAACCAACACGAAGTTGATCCTCGGAACATCCTGTCTAGGGCTAGCAAACTACACCCTACGCACCACTGGATCCTTCAACCCGTTTGTAAGGCCTAACTATACAGATATTAAACTAATCCTTGAAGAACAAGGAGCAATCATAACGGATCGGATCTACTAAACAATGATCAAGCGGGGTGCCGCCCTTACACCCAAGATAGGTGTAAGGGCGGCTAGATGTCTAAGGGTCGCACGACGATAGCATATGATACGATGAACAATGCTAACCCTAAAACACCTATGATAACTACGTTGCTCGCCATCAAAAAGGCTTCGGCACGAGCAACGCATGAACAACGAATAAACATGTACTTGCCTAGATCGCAAGATGCGATCTAGGCAGCATGATGCTTACCCGGAAGAAACCCTCGAGACAAGGGAGTTGGCGATGCGCCTAGATTGGTTTGTGGTGAACGTGATTGTTGTTTATTTCATAAACCCTAGATACATATTTATAGTCCGTAGACTTTCTAACGTGGGAATAATCCCAACCGGGCACGAGCCCAAACTCCATCTAACCGACACGTTTCCTACTATGGTACAGATACACGGGCAAACTAGCCCAAACTTTGTATACAAGGCCGATTCATGTATTTCTTCTATGTATATTCTTCAACCCATCTTCAATCGCGGCCCACCTCTGATCCGGTCAAATTCTGGTGATAACACATGCCCCCCTGGTTTGGAAATGACAATTCCAAAAGCACTCTGTTTTTTCTTCGTCAGGTCATGTCGTGGCAGAGCAGAACCGTCGCAGTATCCTTCATCATGATGCCTTGCCTCCTCCACTTCTCTGCGTGACCTGGCAATCCTCCTTTGGGCACCACTTCCTTGGAAACTGCTGTGGCATTGAATCTCCACTATATCCCTTTTATTTAACCGCATCGGGCAATTCGCTTTTCTATCCCCTCCTCATTCTCTGTTCCTCCGTAGTACTCGAAAACCCTCCTCCCACCATGGACTCTTCCTCCTCTTCCTCCTCCGGTCTTTCCTACCGGTCTTCCTCCTCCCGCGAGCCGACGCCGGAGGACATACGCGCACCAGAGGAGTGGGACCAGGAGGACCACGCCTCCTTCGTCTGGTCCGAGGACGACAAGTCTTTGACCAGCGGAGATGAAGACCTCCAGTTCCTTGCTGATGGGGAACTGGAATCGGAAATCGAGGATGACTTGTTCCCCTGGGACGGTTACACCTCCTCTGAGGAAGAGGAGGAGGAAGACGACGACGACGACTCCCTCGAGGGTTACCCGCCGGCGAAACGCCTCCGCACCTGGTGAGATGACGACGACAGCGATGATGACGAGGAGGATGAAGCTCCCGTAGAGGGCTACGGGAGCAGCGACGAGGAGCCCACCGGCAGTAGTGCTGATGAGAGCTCCGAGGACGACGACGAGGGCAGCGACGGCCCGTAGACTAGGATCTACTAGTGTAGGCCTAGTAGTAGTAGATTGGTCAACAGACCCTTCTTTTGTTCTTCCTTCCTTGAGCAATCGGCTCTTTCTTTGTAAGAAATCCTGTTTATCAATGAAGAATTTCCCCCAATTTGATTTTGCCGATTTCCTTTCCTACTGACCCTGCCGATTGTCCACTTAGCCAATGCTCAATGAGCCGATGGCAACGCATCGGTCCTTCACAATCTATCCTTCAACTCTTCGACTGATGACTTTGAGACCTGGTGGATAACATGGAAGACCCTTGCCTTCACGAGAGTCCTTAAATTCCTCCCACCAGCTCCGGTGATCCTCTTCTGCAAGAACTCACCATCTTTGAAGAAGGTTGCGACGCAGGACCAGCCGATGACACTCCAATCGGCTTCTAGAGACAGAGCATCTACCAGGTCAGCTGCCCCCGAGCCTCAGTCAAGGCGAAAACAGAGATGAGGACACGCAATTCAGACAAATGGACCTGACCGATCACATGGATCCACGCGGAGCCAGCCAGAGCCGATCACCTTTCTTCCGTTGAAAGCCGATATTGCAGATGATCACACAGCGGCTTAGAAACAAAACTCCTCTGACACAGAGTTGGAGGTCCTTGTATCTTGAACACGCAACTGGTAGATTCCATGAAATTTGTGCTAGAGTCGATGGCCGTGCATCGGCTTTGTTCCTTAGCTCTAAAGTCGATGTCCGTGCATCGGCTGTATATCATGAGAATTTTTTTTTACGGGCCGATTTTTCTATCGGCCCCCAATGTTTCACTGCACATGTATCGCACATGTTCATCTGATTAGGTGCCCCCCGAGCCGATTCTGCCAGGTATCTGCTGATATCGGCTCTGTGGTTAGCCAAGGCACTATATGTGAACGTCGGCTCGGTTGAGACCAGTGTTGACTTCTTCCAGCTCATCAGCCGACGTAAACCCATTGCCCATTAGATCGACGTTGAACCCAGGCAGAATGTATGGTGAAGATAATTTTGGCCGATTGCTGGAATCGGCCTCCATGTTGAATTGCTCAACGAAGGTTTTGCAATGTTCCTCCATAGATCCTTGGGGCCGATCCCATGGATCGGCATCGCCACGTTTGTCCATAGATGTTGCTTTTGTTACACGGTCGGGCCGGTGGATAAAACCAGCCTAACCCCATCCTTTGTCACGTCGATGCGCTCGCGATCGTCCAAATTGATGCACGAGAGTGGCTCTTGGCCTGATGTCTCCCAAACGTTCATGCCAGCCGTTGAAATCTCGGCTGAATCATCTGCGTGGACGACTTCTACTTCATCTCCATCCCATTGTATTAGGCATTGGTGCATCGTGGATGGAATGCAACAATTGGCGTGGATCCAATCTCTCCCTAGTAGGACAGCATAGGTGCTCTTGCTGTCGACAATAAAGAACGTCGTAGGGACGGTTTTCCTTCCTACGGTCGGATCCACGTTCGGAACACCTTGTGCGTCGGACGCTTGGCCGTTGAAATCGCTCGGTGTCACATTGGTCTTGATCGGATCCGAGCTAGAGCGTCCCAACCGACGTAGCATGGAGTATGGCATAATGTTGACTTGCCGCTCCGGTGTCCACCAGCATCTTGTTGACAGGCTGCCCATTGATGTAGCCTCGCAAGTACAGGGCCTTCAGATGCCTGTAGCTTCTTTCTCGTGGCTTCTCAAAGATGACCGGCCGTGGGCCGCAATCAAGTTGTGCCACAGGTGCTTCGTCTAATCCTGGAGCACTAAACTCCGTTGGAAGGATGAACACCATGTTTGTGCCGGCCCGATGTCTCATCATCGGCTTTCTTTTGTCTGGGGCGCCACTCTTTCCTTTGTGGCCGACCTTCTTCGTCCAGGGTTCGCTGAATTTTAGCGGCCAGGTCAGGCCGCACCTTCCTCAACGTGTGCAGGTATAACCTTTCGGCTTCCTCCAACCCACGTAGTCGCTGAACCCTACGCTTTTGGGAACGGTTGAGCCCATCAGGGCACCACCTTGGCCGATGATACTTGTCTTCTTCATCATCGTCCTCTAGTTCCTCGAGATCTTCTACCCGAGCGGACTCAGCGTGCTTGTTCCGAGGAGGGAGAGGCCCTAGACGTTTGAACACAGACACGTTAGCTGCATCTTTCTTCTTTTGTTTACATTCTGGGCAGTTGCCGATTGTAGGCAATCGGCTCATTCCTGAATCCCAGCAGTGTCTTAAGAAAGGGCAGTCCCAGTGCCTATCCACGTCGTCTTGCTCTCTCGACTTTTCCTTGGCGTGGCGCTCATATCTCTCCTCGTCGCGATCATGCCGACGGTGTCTCCTGGCGTCCCTAGCCAGACGATCTCTTTCATCATCGTCGTTGTATCGCCGGCATTGGTCATATTGACCCACATACTTGTTGAGGAGGTGATCAGAGAGAGGTCGCTGATATCTTACGTTCCTCACTTCTCCCTCTGTGATGTAGCGCTTGCCATCGTGACGGAGCCGATCGCGTGGAGCGGCTTCCTCTGTGTCCTTGCTACGAGAGCAGCTGCCCTCATCTCCGTCCTTACCATAGTGGTGCCCAAGTCCTACCATGTTGATATTGCACGAGAATCCTGGCTGGCACCCTCCATGGTAAGTGCACTCCACCATGTTAACGGCGGGGAAGGGGTGTGTGTCGACCTTCATGGCGTACTGGCTGAAAATTAGACGCCCTTGTTCTATCGCCATTTGGACCTGCCGACGCCACACCCTGCAGTCGTTGGTGGCGTGGGTGAACGTGTTATGCCATTTGCAGTATGGCTTTCCGTTCAGCTCCTGCACCGTGGGGATCTTGTGGCCTTCGGGTAACTTTAGCTGCTTCTCTTTGAGTAAGAGGTCGAAAATTTGCTCAGCTTTGGTCACGTCGAAGTCAAACCCTTTTGGAGGACCTTGTGGCTTGACCCACTTACAGGACACGGGGCTTGCCCCCCGAGTCCATTCAGCCACTGCTATCTCTTGATCTCCCGCAGAGCCTTTATCTTCGTCTGCCTCAACCAGGACCACCGCACGCTTGAATTTATCCTGGTATACATCTGGGTGGCGCTGTTCATATGCCGACGCATCACGCACCATGTGCGCTAGTGAAGGGTAGTCTGCTTGGGAGGCCACGTCCTTGATCGATGATGAGAGACCCACCACCGCCAACTCGACTGCTTCTTTTTCGGTGACATGAACCGAATAGCATCGGTTCCTAACGGTCCTGAAGCGCTGGACGTATTCGACACTCTGTTTCCCGCGCTTATGTCGTACTTGTGCTAGATCGGCAATGCCGGCCTCGGAAGCCTGCGAGTGATGCCGCACGTGGAACTGCTCTTCCAACTGCTTCCAAGTCCGGATGGAATTCGGTGGCAGCGATGTGTACCACCCGAAAGCCAATCCTGTGAGGGACTGTGCGAAGAACCTCACACGCAGCTCGTCTGATGCTGAGATCGTGCCCAGCTGTGCCAAATATCGGCTCACATGCTCGATGGAGCTGGAACCATCTGATCCATTAAACTTTGTGAAATCGGGGAGCCGATATTTGGGTGGTAGCGGGATCAACTCGTACTCGTTGGGGTACGGCTTGGAATAGCCGATTGTCCTCCTTTTCGGCATCATGCCGAACCGGTCTTTCGAGATTGTACGGATCTGATCCGCGGTGATGGCTGCGGGCGTCGAACTCGAAGATTCGCCGGGGTGGCATACTTAGCCAGCCATGCTTGCTTTTCCAGCTACGAGCCAAGCTGCGGGAGCTGAGCTGCGGAGGTTTGTCGGAGTGGCATACTTAGCTAGCCACGTCCGCTTCTCAAGATCTGTCCCCGAAGTTCCTCCTCGCTCGTTCGGAAGTCCCTGCTTGTTGCGGCCTGGTTCGAGAGCGCCCGATTATTGCGGTGCGGCACGTATGCGCACGTGTATCCGTGAGGGATCTCCTTAGGCGCCTCATGCAAGAATTGGTAGTCACTAGGGTCACCACCGATCTTGTAGACGACGTATGCCGATGAACTCGGCACTTCTGGTGCTGCCAACGCGAACGGCAACGGTGGACGGGGCCTGGAGTGGCATCTCTCCTTGGTGAGTCCCCGAGCTGGTCGCGACGGAGAATATTGATGGCTCATGATTTCTGGATCACGCGCGGAGCGACACGCTCCAAAGTGTTCACCGAGGCTCTTAGAATGGCGGTGCAGCGAATGAGCCACCATGAAGTTAATCTCCTGACGCGGCGACCCGGTGCGTTCTTCGACGGGGTGGACAGGTCCACTCCATCGAGCGCGCCTTCGGTGAGAACCCTTTCCACCTGATGCCATGTGAGCGGAGTTACGTGAAAGGGGCCGATGAGGTCGGCTTCGAGGACTGCTTTGATCTCGTCATGCTTCTTCTTGAGCTCCTCGGTCGGGTCCTCGTACTTGGTCGGAGTGCCTTCCGCCATCTCGAGATGTAGATGGCGATGCGGTGGATGTCGAAGATTGTCCCACCGGGCGTGCCAGAATGTGTTGCGGTCAGAAACCCACCGGCGGGCAGCGACGGGCAACACCGTAGAGCCGGGAAGCTCCCAGGACTGCGGCTGGCCCTGGTCCCTCCGAGCGACGGCCCGCAAAGCCTCGGCACGCACGTCCGATGCTGATGCAAGGGCGTGCCACCTGACCTATACCTGGTCAGGAAGGTGTTGGATGTGCCTCGCTTAGTTTCCTGCATGGCATACACGTAAACATTAAATACGAGCCTCGATCGGCTCTCGAGGTTGTCCTGTGAATCGGCTCAAGGAGCCGATCCACCCATGATACGTACGAGGTGTACGATCGGATGGTGGTCCTGCTTGATCAAGATAAAGCTAAAGCGACCTACTACGATTTAGGGTTTTCACTGCATAATCGGAACATCCTACTCGTGATTGAGCCTAGCGGCCACGCACGGTGATCGTAAACCGACCCTAGACAAGGCCTAAAAACCAACACGAAGTTGATCCTCGGAACATCCTGTCTAGGGCTAGCAAACTACACCCTACGCGCCCTTGGATCCTTCAACCCGTTTGTAAGGCCTAACTATACGAGATATTAAACTAATCCTTGAAGAACAAGGAGCAATCATAACGGATCTGATCTACTAAACAATGATCAAGCGGGGTGCCGCCCTTACACCCAAGATAGGTGTAAGGGCGGCTAGATGTCTAAGGGTCGCACGACGATAGCATATGATACGATGAACAATGCTAACCCTAAAACACCTATGATAACTACGTTGCTCGCCATCAAAGAGGCTTCAGCACGAGCAACGCATGAACAACGAATAAACATGTACTGCCTAGATCGCAAGATGCGATCTAGGCAACATGATGCTTACCCGGAAGAAACCCTCGAGACAAGGGAGTTGGCGATGCGCCTAGATTGGTTTGTGGTGAACGTGATTGTTGTTTATTTCATAAACCCTAGATACATATTTATAGTCCGTAGACTTTCTAACGTGGGAATAATCCCAACCGGGCACGAGCCCAAACTCCATCTAACCGACACGTTTCCTACTATGGTACAGATACACGGGCAAACTAGCCCAAACTTTGTATACAAGGCCGATTCATGTATTTCTTCTATGTATATTCTTCAAGCCCATCTTCAATCGCGGCCCACCTCTGATCCGGTCAAATTCTGGTGATAACAGAGACTTCTTGGCTTCCCTCATATCTTCATCATTCAATTTAATTAAACCCCTCTTCTTCAATATTAGCGTTGGAATTGGTTCAGGCGTATTCCAATCATCATGATTCCGGCCTATTTTAGCCAATAATTCTTCGACTTCGTCCGGAGTTCTTTTCCTGAAAACACAACCAGCACAACTATCCAAATATGCCCTAGACTCAATGGTTAGTCCACTATAAAATATATCAAGTAGATCATTCTTTTCTAAATCATGTCCAGGTCGAGTCTGTGATAAGAGAACAAAATCTTGCCCAAGCCTCGGGCAATTTCTCTTCATCTCCCTGGTCAAATCTATAAATTTTACTGTAAAGCAACATGTTGAGCACTAGCAGGAAAGTATTTTCGAAAGAAAACATCACGCAAATAAGTTGGACTTTTAATAGAACCAGGAGGCAAATTATTATACCAAGTTTTAGCATCATCCTTGAATGAGAAAGGAAAAAAAATTAGCGACAAAATAAGTACGCATCTTGATATCATCAAAAAACAAGCTACTCATAGAAGAAAGTTCAATCATGTGTTCTACAACACTTTCTTTTTCAGTACCACAAAAGGGTGCTTTCTCTACAATAGCTATATGAGATAGATCAAGAGAAAAATCATAATCTTTATCCTTAATGCATATAGGAGATGTGGCAAATTTAGGATCGGGAGATAACTTATGTCTAACGAGTATATTGTGTGAGAAACTTTTTAATTTTACTTGCATCAGCAGTAGCATTGCATCTATTAATAAAATCATCATTAAGCTCCACATAATCTTCATCGGGATCATCACTAGAATAATCAAGTTCGGGTGAATTAACGGGTGTAGTAGCATTAGGAGTTTCGGTATTTTCAATTTGTCTAGACCTAGCAATTGTAGCATCTAGAAAGGATCCCAATGAACCACTATCATCAAGCACAACGAAGCATCATCAATATTATAAGAGTTTTCAGATTCAGCAGAAGTACCAGCATGTGAAGCATGTGGTGGTGAAACAAGTTTATCAATCACCGATGGTGAATCAAGAGCAGCAGAGGTACTCAGAGTTGTACCTTTTCTTGTAGTGGATGGTAATATGGCGACTTTAGGATCGCGAGTTTTACCCATGATGGAGAATTTGCAGCGAACAATATCAATGCAAGTGAACTTCCAAATAAAGCTATGCTCCCCGGCAACGGCGCCAGAAAACGGTCTTGATAACCCACAAGTATAGGGGATCGCAGCAGTCTTCGCGGGTACTAAAACCCAATTTATTGATTCGACACAAGGGGAGACAAAGAATACTTGAAAGCCTTAACAGCGGAGTTGTCAATTCAGCTGCACCCGGAAACGAGACTTGCTCACAAGAGTTTATAAGTAGTAACGAGTTTTATAGCGATAGCGGTAGTGAAATAACAGCGACGAGTAACGAGAGACGGCGGTAGTGATTATAGTAAACAGCGGGATTAAAATACTGTAGGCACGGGGACGGATAACGGGCGTTGCATGGATGAGAGAAACTCATGTAACAATCAAGCGGGGCATTTGCGAGATAATAATAAAACGGTGTCTAAGTACAAAGCAATCAATAGGCATGTGTTCCAATTATAGTCGTACGTGCTCGCAATGAGAAACTTGCACAACATCTTTTGTCCTACCAGCCGGTGGCAGCCGAGCCTCAAGGGAATCTACTGGATATTAAGGTACTCCTTTTAATATAGTACCGGAGCAAAGCATTAACACTCCGTGAACACATGTGATCCTCACATCACTACCATCCCCTCCGGTTGTCCCGATTTCTGTCACTTCGGGGCCATTGGTTCCGGACAGCGACATGTGTATACAACTTGCAGGTAAGACCACAAACAATGAATATCATGATGAAATAATAACATGTTCAGATCTGAGATCATGGCACTCGGGCCCTAGTGACAAGCATTAAGCATAACAAGTTGCAACAATATCATCAAAGTACCAATTACGGACACTAGGCACTATGCCCTAACAATCTTACACTATTACATGACCAATCTCATCCAATCCCTACCATCCCCTTCAGCCTACAGCGGGGAATTACTCACACATGGATGGGGGAAACATGGCTGGTCGATGGAGAGGCGTCGGTGGTGATGATGGCGATGATCTCCTCCAATTCCCCGTCCCGGCGGAGTGCCAGAACGGAGACTTCTGGCTCCCGAGACGGAGTTTCGCGATGTGGCGGCGTTCTGGAGGGTTTCTGGCGACTTCGACTTCTCTCCGTGCGTTTTTAGGTCGAAGGCGATAAGTTGTAGCGACCTCACCCGGTAGGGTGCCGATCTCTGTGCGTATCTGTGCTAGTCCCTGGATCAATCGCTAGCACACACAGTACAAGATGTAATACCAAGAAACAAAGGTCTTTATTACATCGTATGATCCAGAATTTACATAAAGGATTACAAATTGCATAGCACAAGGCTAGCATATCATCAGAGTTACACAACGAATAAACATAGACAGCATGGAGTCCTTCGTCTTCATGTGCCACAAGCGAGCATGTTGAGGATAGACTCGTAACCCCTAACGTTTCCTTACTCATCGTCTGAAAAACCTGCAACATGATACGTTGCAGCCACGAATGGTCAATACATTTGAATTGTATTGGCAAGGACACTTTTGTGGACTCAAAAGGCATCCTATACCTACGTGCACATCCGGTCGGTAGAGCTCGGGTTCATTTTGCATAAAGCCAATTTTTCCCTATCATTTATCAAAACATTTTCTTCCAATCTAATTTACGATAACATTGGTAAATCCCCAATGTACTAATTAGCGATAGCATTGGTAAAGCCCCAATGTACCTTCCTACCCTTGTTCACCCATTCAAATTTTATTTAAGAAATTGGGATGAGGAGATCTTCGAACAAGGACTTGTCAGTTCGCTCAAGTTGTCCATAACCGGGGACACGGCTAAGTACTTAGATTTTTCACTCTCGAGAGGTTGTACACCTTTACCCACATGGCCGGGTCAATCCTTCTACCTCGTTGCACATTTTGCTTAAGGACAGGTGTAGACCGTGGCCGAGACCTTCGTGTGTAATCGCCCGAACCATTCCCTAAGGGCCACGCCCCCACCTACGGTATCCCTCTACCACCACCTGGCCCCTAGGATCCGGGTTCATACAACATACTTTGTCAAGCCGAGCCATAGTAGCATGTGGTTGTACGGAAAGCTAATGAGCAAGATTTGTCTACAATCTCTTTAAGCACTGGGTGACTTTCCGCAAGTGTGCACTAGCACCAGGGTCTTGCCCACTGATACAGACCACCCTCTCCATAACTCCACCATTCACCCGGGTAATTCATTAAACTTAGTTGTTTTTCCTTAACCTCTATCAAAACCTTTTTCCATGGCATAGCGAGGTAACAACTAAATTTAATGGCGGCTAAGGAGTCTAGGAGTGGTGTAACTAAACTACTAGGATTTATTACCAGGCATAAAGCATAAACCCTAGACATGTCTACTATAAAAACACTACGTGCAAGAATTAAAACTGGGACTTTTGGTGTGTGTCACTTGCCTTGGTGAGAGGACGAGTTGGTACACTCTTCGCAGAAACACTCGTTGCAATCAGCACAACCACAATCTACAAACAAATATGTTCACTCCATAAACACATAGCAGCACATATACAATCACAGATAAAAAAAATATGGATGCAATATGTGAATTAAACATGAACAACACACTTAATATGTTCTCTGTTTCAACTATATGCATGATGCCATGGTACAATTTTAATGTTGTTTAAACTATTGAAAACATTTTCTATCACTAGAAAAGGTATATATCACTAAACAAATACTACGAATAAAATAAGCAGGGCCACGTTTTTCTTGTTATAATGTTAATATAGAGGGTTAAATTATCAACTAATAGCAAAAGGAATTACTTAAAAATAATTTGTAGAACTATTTGTATAGCCAAAATAGTCTATTTGAATTTTCTGCAAAAACTGTGTATAAACATGATGCAAAAGTGTAATATTGTAGTTCCTCTGGATTCTATATTTTCTAGGGGTTCCGACGGTATCTAATTTGCATAATTCGGATGAACAGAACACAAGATATGCACTTTTGAAGTTACACGTACAAACTAACCCAAAACGAATTTTACTGAAACTATCTATGCGTTCAGACTAAACTGTCTAACTCATTTAAAATTCTGAAATAGCAATGTCCTGTGTTCCGATTAAAACAAACCTTTTGTGTGTGAATTAGCAGGCAAGGAGGAGATTCCAACTAAATCCTACCGTATCTATATGCTAGTACTAAGGGTACCATTACAGAGAAGAACAACAAGAGAAGAACACAATACCAAAAACGACACAGGCAATCGACGATGATATCGGGAACGATGGTGCGGGTACAGGAACTGACGAAGATGTGGACGACGAGCGTCCCAAGTCGATGGAGTCGTTGAAGGCGTAGACAACGTCTAGATACCGTACTTCTCCCGAAATTGCTCGCAGGAAAAATAATGCTTCCCGCGGACACCCTCACAGATGAAAATGGAGATGTTGCTCTGGTGCACCAAAAATTACGAAACAAGTTTTGAGAGATGCGCAAGGAAGAAATAGGATGTTTGGAAGAAACTAGAGATCAAAAGATGGACCGTGCTCACCGCGATCGACGATCTACCGCGACGGTACTGCGGACATACGAGGCAAAATTCGAGCAGCCTGGAGGCTCTCGGTCTGTGGTGAGTGAGGGGAAATGGAGAGGAGGGTGTGGAGCTTAAATAGGAACAAACGGCTCGTTAAATGATGGCTTAAATCACCGGGAATCAATTTGGGATTGAAAGCAAGAAACTGAAAACGTACGAGTCGACTCGTCTGTTGGTGTCCTGGAGCTTGATGGTGATCCTACGTGGCAGTGTATCCCATGTGTCAGCCGAAAAAATAAAAAAATGAGGAAAGGAGGCGTGGCTTGCTATTTGCTTGATGGTTGAATACTGATGCGTGGCCCTGAGATGGATTTGGCCACTCGGCCATGGTGTGTGTGCTGCTGGCCTGGTTTTTGTTGTGTCCCGCTCGCTTTTTTTATTTATTTTTTTTTCTTCTCTTCTATTTAGCTTTCTAAAATAAAATTTGGAAATAATTTGAAAACCGAATTTGATCAAAAGTGACTCAAACTAAGTTAGAAAAATATAAATAAAATATCAGCGGATTCTTTATTCAATAAAGAATATTTTGGAACCACTTTTAGTTTAAAATAAAAACATTTTGATAAATTCGAATTTGGCACATAGGCCTATACGGCTTTATTTGCATTTCTTCGGGTTTAAGATTTCTTTCTAAATTTGAATTTCACTCAAATTTCCTAGGGAATGCAAAGATGCCATGATGCTTATGAATGCAATGCATGCATGTTTTTGAAAACTCCATTTTCGGAAAAATAGTTTAAGTAACACCAAAAGTTTTATTTCATTGGAAAATTTAAATCAAGACAAGCAACCAAGCTTAAATTTTATTTTTATTTTACATTCCAAAATTTAGAAAATTTTGGGATGTGACAGACTACCACCCTTAAAAGGAATCTCGTCCCCGAGATTCGAGAAGGCTAGAAAGAAATATGAGTTTGGAAAATGTTGGGGTGGGCTACCATCCTTAAATGAAAATTTTGTAGGTAGTCTTAGGTATTGGGTTCATGGTTGGTTCATCCTAGGTATGACTTGGCATTGGATCATCTCTTGGAATATCTATGGCTTCTGACCTCCAATAGGGGTTGTTTATTCACATATAGTGAATAACAAAACTCTTCAAGGTAATTTGAGTAGGTTTCCTCATAGTTGGGCTTCATATGGGCTGGTGGTTGACCTACGTTTGACAGAAAGGGGTCACTCTTTAGGCCTATCATGAGACCAAGATGAGCAACTTCATGAGATCCTTCATCCTTTTCTTCTTGGTGTCTTCGACAACAACCTTCCACCACTCTTCATCTAGTGGCTAAATCTTCAATCTCGTTGTAGTCCTACGCTTGGCAGCACTTGCCATACTATAAGGGTATCATATTTCTCCACCCTAAGCTTTAGGCTTAATCGCCGTTATCTCTTTTATAGGTATGTCTCTCTAGATTCGCAAAGTCAATATTACGAAAGCGAATAATAAGGGTAGTAGGAATGGTGATCAATCCATTCTGCACCCAAATCATTACTCCGTATTTGATTTATTGAATCTCGTATTCTAACTCTTGGTTAACCTCACAAGTTTGATAAAAACTTCTATGGAGAATTGAATCAATGTTTCAGTCCCCATTATTGAATTGTTTTGAAAACACTTCTATCGATCCTTAACTACGGTTTTGCGTATCTCACATTATATCCGTCTTCATCTTGATAAGAATATATCATCAGGGTTGGTTTCACTACTATTATCTTCATGGTGAGTTGCCGAGAAAACATTCTCTGGGTTGGGTATAGATGAGAATAGATAGAAAGATTCTAAGGGAGAATTCCTACCCAAACACAGCAGATCAAAGCAATTCAGCAAACAACAATCATCTAACAAGCATCAAGCAACATGGTTCAAACACAAACAAAATAGTATGGTCATACCACATTTTGGTAAGATCAATACTTTGTTACTTTATCGTTGGTTCGCTAAAAGAGAACTAATGGTGGTCTAGTCTATTTCTATTTTGGATGTTTCAACCTTCTCTTCTACTGCATCGATGTACTTATGGGTGTTGTGCAGCCAGCACCTGACTGTTTCTCCAAGTTCTTCATTGGTCTTCTATGAAACACTTCTTGCGGAGTCGAAAAATAACACATGAAGCATCAGTTCCTCACTTCAGGCACAAGGTCATCATCTCTACTTCCTTGATAGTTTTCATGAGGTAGATCATCTAAGGCAAGAGGAAAACATTTCTGAAGATGGAATAGATGAGAAGTACTAGAAGTTCACAAAACACACTTTTTTTTTTGAAATAGGATTAGACAAAAATTTCATCCTAGGGTCTTCCTATTTCTAATCCAAACCTAGGGTCACGAACCTACGGTCAACACAATGCTCTGATACCATCTGTAGCGACCTCACCCGGTAGGGTGCCGATCTCTGTGCGTATCTGTGCTAGTCCCTGGATCAATCGCTAGCACACACGGTACAAGATGTAATACCAAGAAACAAAGGTCTTTATTACATCGTATGATCCGGAATTTACATAAAGGATTACAAATTGCATAGCACAAGGCTAGCATATCATCGAGTTTCACAACGAATAAACATAGACGAGCATGGAGTCCTTCGTCTTCATGTGCCACGAGCGAGCATGTTGAGGATAGACTCGTAACCCCTAACGTTTCCTTACTCATCGTACGAAAAACCTGCAACATGATACGTTGCAGCCACGAATGGTCAATACATTTGAATTGTATTGGCAAGGACACTTTTGTGGACTCAAAAGACATCCTATACCTACGTGCACATCCGGCTGGTAGAGCTCGGGTTCATTTTGCATAAAGCCAATTTTTCCCTATCATTTATCAAAACATTTTCTTCCAATCTAATTTACAGTAACATTGGTAAATCCCCAATGTACTAATTAGCAGTAGCATTGGTAAAGCCCCAATGTACCTTCCTACCCTTGTTCACCCATTCAAATTTTATTTAAGAAATTGGGATGAGGAGATCTTCGAACAAGGACTTGTCAGTTCGCTCAAGTTGTCCATAACCGGGGACACGGCTAAGTACTTAGATTTTTCACTCTCGAGAGGTTGTACACCTTTACCCACATGGCCAGGTCAATCCTTCTACCTCGTTGCACATTTTGCTTAAGGACGGTGTAGACCGTGGCCGAGACCTCTCGTGTGTAATCGCCCGAACCATTCCCTAAGGGCCACGCCCCCACCTACGAGTATCCCTCTACCACCACCTGGCCCCTAGGATCCGGGTTCATACAACATACTTTGTCAAGCCGAGCCATAGTAGCATGTGGTTGTACGGAAAGCTAATGAGCAAGATTTGTCTACAATCTCTTTAAGCACTGGGTGACTTTCCGCAAGTGTGCACTAGCACCGGGGTCTTGCCCCACGATACAGCCACCCTCTCCATAACTCCACCATTCACCCAGGTAATTCATTAAACTTAGTTGTTTTTCCTTAACCTCTATCAAAACCTTTTTCCATGGCATAGCAGGTAACAACTAAATTTAATGGCGGCTAAGGGAGTCTAGGAGTGGTGTAACTAAACTACTAGGATTTATTACCAGGCATAAAGCATAAACCCTAGACATGTCTACTATAAAAACACTACGTGCAAGAATTAAAACTGGGACTTTTGGTGTGTGTCACTTGCCTTGGTGAGAGGACGAGTTGGTACACTCTTCGCGAAACACTCGTTGCAATCAGCACAACCACAATCTACAAACAAATATGTTCACTCCATAAACACATAGCAGCACATATACAATCACAGATAAAAAAAATATGGATGCAATATGTGAATTAAACATGAACAACACACTTAATATGTTCTCTGTTTCAACTATATGCATGATGCCATGGTACAATTTTAATGTTGTTTAAACTATTGAAAACATTTTCTATCACTAGAAAAGGTATATATCACTAAACAAATACTACGAATAAAATAAGCAGGGCCACGTTTTTCTTGTTATAATGTTAATATAGAGGGTTAAATTATCAACTAATAGCAAAAGGAATTACTTAAAAATAATTTGTAGAACTATTTGTATAGCCAAAATAGTCTATTTGAATTTTCTGCAAAAACTGTGTATAAACATGATGCAAAAGTGTAATATTGTAGTTCCTCTGGATTCTATATTTTCTAGGGGTTCCGACGGTATCTAATTTGCATAATTCGGATGAACAGAACACAAGATATGCACTTTTGAAGTTACACGTACAAACTAACCCAAAACGAATTTTACTGAAACTATCTATGCGTTCAGACTAAACTGTCTAACTCATTTAAAATTCTGAAATAGCAATGTCCTGTGTTCCGATTAAAACAAACCTTTTGTGTGTGAATTAGCAGGCAAGGAGGAGATTCCAACTAAATCCTACCGTATCTATATGCTAGTACTAAGGGTACCATTACAGAGAAGAACAACAAGAGAAGAACACAATACCAAAAACGACACAGGCAATCGACGATGATATCGGGAACGATGGTGCGGGTACAGGAACTGACGAAGATGTGGACGACGAGCGTCCCAAGTCGATGGAGTCGTTGAAGGCGTAGACAACGTCTAGATACCGTACTTCTCCCGAAATTGCTCGTAGGAAAAATAATGCTTCCCGCGGACACCCTCACAGATGAAAATGGAGATGTTGCTCTGGTGCACCAAAAATTACGAAACAAGTTTTGAGAGATGCGCAAGGAAGAAATAGGATGTTTGGAAGAAACTAGAGATCAAAAGATGGACCGTGCTCACCGCGATCGACGATCTACCGCGACGGTACTGCGGACATACGAGGCAAAATTCGAGCAGCCTGGAGGCTCTCGGTCTGTGGTGAGTGAGGGGAAATGGAGAGGAGGGTGTGGAGCTTAAATAGGAACAAACGGCTCGTTAAATGATGGCTTAAATCACCGGGAATCAATTTGGGATTGAAAGCAAGAAACTGAAAACGTACGAGTCGACTCGTCTGTTGGTGTCCTGGAGCTTGATGGTGATCCTACGTGGCAGTGTATCCCATGTGTCAGCCGAAAAAATAAAAAAATGAGGAAAGGAGGCGTGGCTTGCTATTTGCTTGATGGTTGAATACTGATGCGTGGCCCTGAGATGGATTTGGCCACTCGGCCATGGTGTGTGTGCTGCTGGCCTGGTTTTTGTTGTGTCCCGCTCGCTTTTTTTTTATTTATTTTTTTTCTTCTCTTCTATTTAGCTTTCTAAAATAAAATTTGGAAATAATTTGAAAACCGAATTTGATCAAAAGTGACTCAAACTAAGTTAGAAAAATATAAATAAAATATCAGCGGATTCTTTATTCAATAAAGAATATTTTGGAACCACTTTTAGTTTAAAATAAAAACATTTTGATAAATTCGAATTTGGCACATAGGCCTATACGGCTTTATTTGCATTTCTTCGGGTTTAAGATTTCTTTCTAAATTTGAATTTCACTCAAATTTCCTAGGGAATGCAAAGATGCCATGATGCTTATGAATGCAATGCATGCATGTTTTTGAAAACTCCATTTTCGGAAAAATAGTTTAAGTAACACCAAAAGTTTTATTTCATTGGAAAATTTAAATCAAGACAAGCAACCAAGCTTAAATTTTATTTTTATTTTACATTCCAAAATTTAGAAAATTTTGGGATGTGACATAAGTAGTCCGAAGGAGGGCGTCGGAGGCCGGCCGAGGGGGCCACACACTAGGGCCGCGCGCCCCCCTCCTGGGCTGCGCCGCCCTAGGGTGTGGGGCCCTCGGGCCTCCACCTGACTTGCCCTTATGGCTCCGTGAGTCTTCTGGAAAAATAGGACCTTTCGTATAAATTCCGAGGATTTTCCTGAAAGTTGGATTTCTGTTCTGCTGAAAACAGCGTTAGTCCGTGTTAGTTGCATCCAAAATACACAAATTAGAGGCAAAACAATAGCAAAAGTGTTCGGGAAAGTAGATACGTTTTGGACGTATCAGACGTATCAGTGGTGGAGTCCCTTCGGGACTCCGCCTTCCAAAGTGATTTCTTCCGGACTTTTCTAGAACCTTCTAGAACCTTCCATAAATGCACCGGATCATTTCCAAACTTGGAATATGACTTCCTATATATGAATCTTATTCTTCGGACCATTCGGAACTCCTCGTGATGTCCGGGATCCCATCCGAGACTTCGAACAATACTTCGAACTCCATTCCATATTCAAGTTCTACTATTACAACATCAAACCTTAAGTGTGTCACCCTACGGTTCGCGAACTATGTGGACATGGTTGAGAACTCTTTCCGACCAATAACCAATAGCGGGATCTGGAGATCCATAATGGCTCCCACATATTCAACGATGACTTAGTGATCGAATGAACCATTCACATACGATACCAATTCCCTTTGTCACGCGATATTTTACTTGTCCGAGGTTTGATCATCGGTATCTCTCTATACCTTGTTCAACCTCGTCTCCTAACAAGTACTCTTTACTCGTAGCGTGGTATGTGGTCTCTTATGAACTATTCATATGCTTGCAAGCTATTTAGACGACATTCCACCGAGAGGGCCCAGAGTATATCTATCCGTCATCGGGATGGACAAATCCCACTCTTGATCCATATGCCTCAACTCATACTTTCCGGATACTTAATCCCACCTTTATAACCACCCATTTACACGGTGGCGTTTGATGTAATCAAAGTACCTTTACGGTATAAGTGATTTACATGATCTCATGGTCGAAAGGACTAGGTAACTATGTATTGAAAGCTTATAGCAAATAACTTAATGACGTGATCTTATGCTACGCTTAATTGGGTGTGTCCATTACATCATTCATATAATGATATAACCTTGTTATTAATAACATCCAATGTTCATGATTATGAAACTAATCATCTATTAATCAACAAGCTAGTTAAGAGGCTTACTAGGGACTCATTGTTGTTTACATAACACACATGTATCAATGTTTCGGTTAATACAATTATAGCATGGTATATAAACATTTATCATAAACATAAAGATATATAATAACCACTTTTATTATTGCCTCTTGGGCATATCTCCAACAAATGGCACTTGGCATAACTAGTGTTTTGCTTTGTTTGTGTGCAGGGATCAAAGTGATGATCAAAATGAAGTTCAAAATCATCATGCACAAGCATTTCCTGAAGATTATTTTGTAGTTTAGGAATTTCATTAAATTGTAATCTTCCTTCTTTTTATTTTTCAATTTTTTGCCAATTCTTGTAATGTGTTGTAATTTTCTTTAATTTCAAATCTGAATATTGTAAAGACAATGTATCTTGTGTTATTATCAATAAAGCTCCAATTTTCTCTAGTGAGCTTTACTTTATATTTGTATTGTTTATATTGTATATTATTTATAATTTGTTGAATGAATTACCTCACTTTTGAATTCTGAGATATTCATTTTATGTTTGAATTTGAAATTCAAATGCAACTTAGGTTTGAATTCAATCATGCAACTTAAGTTGTACTTAGGTTTGAATTCAATCATGCAACTTAAGTTGTAATGCAATACCTCTCCTCTCTTCTCAAAACCCTAACTTAGTTGAATGAGAAACAAGTTTGTCGCACTCTCGAAACCCTAACCCTGTAAGGTGTCGCGAGAGAAACTTTTCCCCCTTCGATGCAGTTTTGTTTTAAAAGCGCGAAATTTCCCCAGAATTTACGATGCAGTGCACATCCCTTTCTAAAATCTACCCCTCGATCGTCTCTAAACCTGGGACATTACAGCCTTTCCCCCTTAAAGAAAACTTCGTCCCGAAGTTGTGGTTGTTATACCTGAAGAGTTTGGGGTATGTTTTCCTCAGGTCCTCTTCCTATTCCCAGGTGGCTTCCCTCTCGGGGTGATGCTTCCATTGTATCTTGCAGTACTTAATAGCTCGATTCCTGAGTTGCTTCCAGTTCTCCTCGAGAATCTTAGCTGGTTTGTCGATGTAGGTCAAGTCTGGTTGTAACTCGAGCTCATCATGTGATACTGGCTCATCTGGGGTCTTTAAGCATTTCCTGAGTTGCGACACATGGAATACATTGTGAACTTGAGCTAACCTTCCGGGTAGATCCAATTCAAAGGCTAACCCTCGGTTCTGACTCAGAATCTTGAAAGGTCCGATGTATCTAGGGCTCAACTTCCCCTTTACTCCAAATCTCTGAAGACCTTTCATCGGGCTTACCTTAAGGTACACCATGTCTCCAACTTGTGGCTCCCATGTCCTTCTCTTTTGGTCCGCATAGCTCTTCTGTCGACTTTGAGCTATCTTCAGTCTATCTCTTATAATGTCAATGATTTGTTGCTTTTCCTTGACATAATCAGGGTTGAATTCTTTACTTGATCCTGCCTCATACCAACATATTGGTGATCTACACTTCCTTCCATACAGAGCTTCGAATGGTGCCATATTGATGCTGCTTTGATAGCTATTATTCTATGAAAACTCTGCTAGTGGTAAGTGTTCTTCCCATGATCCTCCGAAGTCTAGGGCACAAGCCCTAAGCATATCTTCCAATATCTGGTTTGTTCTCTCTGTTTGTCCTCCCGTCTGAGGATGATAGGCGGTGCTATAATCTAACTTGGATCCTAAAGCTTCATGTAGTTGCTTCCAAAATGCTGATGTGAACACGGATCCTCGATCTGACACTATCTTCTTGGGCACTCCATGTTTACTCACGATCTCTTTGATGTAAAGATCGATGAGTTTTTCTCCTTTATCCTGCTCGGTTTCATTGCTAAGAAGTGTGCGCTTTTCGTCAACCGGTCCACGATTACCCATATCATGTCCTTCTTTTTATTAGTCATAGGTAGTCCGGTGATGAAATCCATTCCTATCTCTTCCCATTTCCATTCTGGGATTGGTAAAGGTTGTAACTTTCCGCTCGGACTTTGATGTTCAGCTTTCACTCTTTGGCAGGTATGGCATTCCGCCACGTATTGTGCTATCTCTCTCTTCATATTATTCCACCAGAATAATTCCTTGAGATCCATGTACATCTCTGTACTTCCTGGATGTATAGAGTATGGTGTTTGATGTGCTTCCCGGAGTATAACCTCCTTGATCTCATCAATATCCGGAACGCAAATCCTCTTCTGGAACCATAATGATCCAGACTCTCCTCGGTGAAATTCTGATGGTCTACCCTCATCTATCCTTCTCATCTCCTCTACGATGAATGGATCGTCCAATTGACCCATGATTATCTCATTCTTTAAGTTAACACTTAGCTCATCGGCTACTTGTAAAGCCGAAAGTCCTTCATGAGCTTCTTTCTCCCAAAGTTGTATTTGGGCTTGGCTTATTTCCTTCCTCAACTCTGGTGATAACTCTTGTTCCACTCCTCCAGGTGCTCTTCCTACTCAAGGCGTACTGCTACAACATTAGCCTTTCCTGGAGTATAATTGATGGTCAAATCATAATCCTTGATCAGTTCAAGCCATCTTTTCTGCCTCATATTGAGTTCCTTCTGAGTGAAGAAGTACTTGAGACTCTTATGATCCATATAGAGCTCACACTTGGCTCCATGTAGAAAATGTCTCCAAGTTTTAAGTGCAAAAACTACTGCTGCTAACTCTAAATCATGTGTTGGATAGTTCACTTCATGGGGTCTGAGTTGCCTCGATCCATAAGATATTACTTTCCGATCTTGCATGAGTACGCAACCCAATCCATGTTTGGATGCGTCACAGTACACGGTGTAATCCTTGCCAACTTCCGGAACTGCTAACACCGGTGCTGTGGTGAGTTTCTCTTTCAGAGTTTGAAAACTCTTTTCACACTCATCAGACCACACGAACGGTGTGTTCTTCCTTAATAGCTTAGTCATCGGTCCTGCTATCTTGGAGAATCCTTCAATGAACCTCCGATAGTATCCTGCCATTCCTAAGAATCCTCGGATTTCCTTGACAGTCTTGGGTGCTTCCCAATCTAACACTGCTGCTACCTTGCTTGGGTTAACAGCTATTCCATCCTTGCTAATAACATGACCAAGAAATTCTACTTGATCTAGCCAAAATTCACACTTGATAAATTTGGCATAGAGTTGATGTTCTCTTAGTGTTTGCAACACTATCCTCAAATGTTCAACATGTTCAGCTTTATCTTTGGAATAAATCAAGATATCATCGATGAATACGATGACAAACTTGTCTAGACATGGCATGAAGATCTTATTCATAAGATTCATGAAAATTGCTGGGGCATTGGTTAATCCAAAAGGTACTACTAGGTATTCATGATGTCCGTACCTCGAGACAAAGGCTGTTTTCGGAACGTCTTCCTTCTTGATCTTTATCTGATGATAACCGGACCTTAGATCAATCTTGGAAAAGACTCCCGCGCCTCTAACTTGATCAAATAGATCTTGTATTCTAGGAAGTGGATACTTGTTCTTGATAGTAACATTATTCAAATTCCTGTAGTCTCCGCACATCCTTCTGCCTCCATCTCTTTTATCCCCATGGTGAGATACTCTCCTATATGAATCCTTTCTGTTCCAAATCATCCAATTTCTCCTTAAGTTCTTTCAACTCCTTAGGCCCCATCTTGTATGGTGCTTTAGCAATCGGAGCTGTTCCTGGAATTAGGTCGATAGTAAACTCTATCTCCCTATCTGGTGGCATTCCAGGTAATTCCTTAGGAAAAACATCCTGGAATTCATTTACTACAGGTATATCCTCCAACTTCACTTCCTTCATGCTATTCAACTGTAGTTCTACTTCAATCTGTGTATGTTTATCTCCTTGGTAGATCATTCTACTTCCATCGAGGCTTTTCAAAGACACAGTCTTGTTCACACGATCGATCAATGCTCCATTAGCCTCTAACCGAGTTCATACCAAGAATGACATCAATGTCCTTCATCGGTAAAATGAACAGGTCTGCGTCAAACGCGCATTTATTGATCATAATGACTTGTCCTTGTTTGGTATGGGTTACTACTATCGTTCCCCCAGCGGAAAGTATGGTTATAGGTGTATCTAACTTAGTGCAAATAATCCCATGTTTGATGATGAATTGCTGAGAAATGAATGATGTAGTTGCACCAGTATCAAAAAGTACTTTGCCAGGATGAGTAAGTATCTGAAGCGTACCTATCACTGCCTGATCGGAGTTCACCACCTCCTCCAAGCTGGTGCAGTTTAACTTGCCGAAGGGCTTCTTGTTCTTCCAATTTCCTCCGGTGCCCCCGCTTCGGTTCCCTCCTCCCGACTGGCCTCCTACATTCTTATTCTTAGGGCAATCCCTAAGCATGTGTCCTTCCTCACGACAACCAAAGCATATTATCCTTGGCTTCCTGCAATCCTTGGAAAGGTGTCCTGGTTTTCCACAGCTTCGACACAATATCAGGTTTGCAGGCTGGACTCCTTGGTTCCTCCTCTGGTTGTTGTTGTTGTTGTTGTTGTTGTAGTTGTTGTTGTACCTTGGTTTGAAACTCAAGCCAGTATTAGGCTTGTTGCTGACATATCTCTTAGGCTCAAATTTAGCCTTCTTCCTCTTCTCCTCCTGCAGTTGCTTGAAGTCATCTTCAAGAGTGATGGTTGCATCCACCAACTCCTGGAACTCTGTCGCTCTCATCATTCTGAGCTGTACCTTGAACTGGGGACTTAATCCCCGCAAGAACCTCTTCTTCTTTTTGTCCTCTGTGTTGACCTCCTCAACTGCATACCGAGACAACTTCGAAAACTCCTGACATAGGTCAGGATGGCCTTATCCTTCTGCTCGAGACTCTCAAATTCTCGACGCTTCAGTTCCACTATGCTTTCAGGGACATTGGATTCCCTGAACTTCCTCTTGAACTCCTCCCAGGTGAATACCTTCTCAGCCGGATAAACGGCTACTATATTATCCCACCATGATGCGGCGGGTCCACTCAACAAGTGTGTTGCATACCTGACCTTCTCCAGGTCATTGCATCCAACAGTATTGAGCTTTCGCTCCGTGTCCATCAGCCAATCCTCCGCGTCCATAGGCTCGGGCGCGTATGCGAAGGATATAGGCTTAGTATTCTGGAAGTCTGACAAGGTGACTCCCTGGTTCTCGGGCCTCTCCACCCTGTTCTGCTGAAGCAGCTCCTGGTAGAACTTATTTTGCTGCTCCATCGTCATACGTTGCCTTTCCTCCAACATTTGCATGTATTGGAGGAAATTCTGCTGCGTCATGGGTGGTGGTGGTGGAAACTGGTTTCTGGCTGCTTCATCAGCCTCTTCCTTCTGCTTGGCCTCGCGCTCGATGCGCTGTGCTTCGCTCTCCTCACCCGTCAATCCCGACATATCCCCCTAGTTCTGCAACACACAAAGTGGTTGATGACGCGTAAAGCACACGCCCGTTGGGAACCCCAAGTGGAAGGTGTGATGCGTACAGCAGCAAGTTTCCCTCAGTAAGAAACCAAGGTTTATCGAACCAGTAGGAGTCAAGAAGCACGTCGAAGGTTGATGGCGGCGGGATGTAGTGCGGCGCAACACCGGGGATTACGGCGCCAACGTGGAACACTGCACAACACAATCAAAGTATTTGCCCCAACGAAACGAGTGAGGTTGTCAATCTCACCGGCTTGCTGTAACAAAGGATTAGATGTATAGTGTGGATGATGATTGTTTGCGAGAAAACGAGTAGAACAAGTATTGCGATGAGATTGTATTCGATGTAAAAGAATGGACCGGGGTCCACGAGTTCACTAGAGGTGTCTCTCCCATAAGATAAATAGCATGTTGGGTGAACAAATTACGGTCGGGCAATTGACAAATAGAGAGGGCATGACCATGCACATACATGATATGATGAGTATAGTGAGATTTAATTGGGCATTACGACAAAGTACATAGACCGCTATCCGGCATGCATCTATGCCTAAAAAGTCCACCTTCAGGTTATCATCCGAACCCCTTCCAGTATTAAGTTGCAAACAACATACAATTGCATTAAGTATGGTGCGTAATGTAATCAATAACTACATCCTCGGACATATCATCAATGTTTTATCCCTAGTGGCAACAACACATCCACAACCTTAGAACTTTCTGTCACTGTCCCAGATTTAATGGAGGCATGAACCCACTATCGAGCATAAATACTCCCTCTTGGAGTTAAGAGTAAAAACTTGGCCGGAGCCTCTACTAATAACGGAGAGCATGCAAGATCATAAACAACACATAGGTAATAGATTGATAATCAACATAACATAGTATTCTCTATCCATCGGATCCCGACAAACACAACATATAGCATTACAGATAGATGATCTTGATCATGTTAGGCAGCTCACAAGATCCGACAATGAAGCACATGAGGAGAAGACGACCATCTAGCTACTGCTATGGACCCATAGTCCAGGGGTAAACTACTCACTCATCACTCCGGAGGCGACCATGGCGGTGAAGAGTCCTCCGGGAGATGATTCCCCTCTCCGGCAGGGTGCCGGAGGCGATCTCCTGAATCCCCGAGATGGGATTGACGGCGGCGGCGTCTGCGGAAGGTTTTCGTATCGTGGCTCTCGGTGCTGGGGGTTTCGCGACGAAGACTATATGTAGGCGGAAGGGCAGCCTCGGAGGGGTCACGGGGCCCCACACGCTAGGGCCGCGCGGGCCCCCCGGGCCGCGCCGCCCTAGTGTGGCGGCGCCCGTGGCCCCACTTCGCCTTCTCTTCGGTCTTCCGGAAGCTTCGTGGCAAAATAGGCCCCCGGGCGTTGATTTCGTCCAATTCCGAGAATATTTCCTTACTAGGATTTCCGAAACCAAAAACAGCAGAAAACGACAGAACGGCTCTTCGGCATCTCGTTAATAGGTTAGTGCCGGAAAATGCATAAATATGACATAAAGTATGCTTAAAACATGTAGATATCATCAATAATGTGGCATGGAACATAAGAAATTATCGATACGTCGGAGACGTATCAGCATCCCCAAGCTTAGTTCCTGCTCGTCCCGAGCAGGTAAACGATAAAAAGATAATTTCTGGAGTGACATGCCATCATAACCTTGATCATACTATTGTAAGCATATGTAATGAATGCAGCGATCAAAACAATGGTAATGACATGAGTAAACAAATGAATCATAAAGCAAAGACTTTTCATGAATAGTACTTTCAAGACAAGCATCAATAAGTCTTGCATAAGAGTTAACTCATAAAGCAATAAATCAAAGTAAGGTATTGAAGCAACACAAAGGAAGATTAAGTTTCAGCGGTTGCTTTCAACTTGTAACATGTATATCTCATGGATATTGTCAATGTAAAGTAATATAACAAGTGCAATATGCAAGTATGTAGGAATCAATGCACAGTTCACACAAGTGTTTGCTTCTTGAGGTTGAGAGAGATAGGTGAACTGACTCAACATAAAAGTAAAAGAAAGGCCCTTCGCAGAGGGAAGCATTGATTGCTATATTTGTGCTAGAGCTTTGGTTTTGAAAACAAGAAACACTTTGTCAACGGTAGTAATAAAGCATATGTATCATGTAAATTATATCTTACAAGTTGCAAGCCTCATGCATAGTATACTAATAGTGCCCGCACCTTGTCCTAATTAGCTCGGATTACCGGGATTATCGCAATACACATGTTTTAACCAAGTGTCACAAAGGGGTACCTCTATGCCGCTCTGTACAAAGGTCTAAGGAGAAAGCTCGCATTTGGATTTCTCGCTTTTGATTATTCTCAACTTAGACATCCATACCGGGACAACATAGACAACAGATAATGGACTCCTCTTTAATGCATAAGCATGTAGCAACAATTAATGTTCTCATATGAGATTGAGGATATATGTCCAAAACTCGAAACTTCCACCATGATTCATGGCTTTAGTTAGCGGCCCAATGTTCTTCTCTAACAATATGCATGCTCTAACCGTTAAATGAGTGGTAAATCTCCCTTACTTCGGACAAGACGGACATGCATAGCAACTCACATGATATTCAACAAAGAGTAGTTGATGGCGTCCCCAAGAACATGGTTATCGCACAACAAGCAACTTAATAAGAGATAAAGTGCATAAGTACATATTCAATACCACAATAGTTTTTAAGCTATTTGTCCCATGAGCTATATATTGCAAAGGTAAAGAATGGAAATTTTAAAGGTAGCACTCAAGCAATTTACTTTGGAATGGCGGAGAAATACCATGTAGTAGGTAGGTATGGTGGACAAAAATGGCATAGTGGTTGGCTCAAGGATTTTGGATGCATGAGAAGTATTCCCTCTCGATACAAGGTTTAGGCTAGCAAGGTTATTTGAAACAAACACAAGGATGAACCGGTGCAGCAAAACTCACATAAAAGACATATTGTAAACATTATAAGACTCTACACCGTCTTCCTTGTTGTTCAAACTCAATACTAGAAATTATCTAGACTTTAGAGAGACCAAATATGCAAACCAAATTTTAGCAAGCTCTATGTATTTCTTCATTAATGGGTGCAAAGTATATGATGCAAGAGCTTAAACACGAGCACAACAATTCCCAAGTATCAAATTATTCAAGTCATTTTAGAATTACTACATGTAGCATTTCCTGATTCCAACCATATAACAATTTAACGAAGAAGATTCAACCTTCGCCATGAATACTATGAGTAAAGCCTAAGGACATATTTGTCCATATGCAACAGCGGAGCGTGTCTCTCTCCCACACAATGAATGCTAGGATCCATTTTATTCAAACAAAAACAAAAACAAAAACAAACCGACGCTCCAAGCAAAGCACATAAGATGTGATGGAATAAAAATATAGTTTCGGGGAAGGAACCCGATAATGTTGTCGATGAAGAAGGGGATGCCTTGGGCATCCCCAAGCTTAGACGCTTGAGTCTTCTTAGAATATGCAGGGGTGAACCACCGGGGCATCCCCAAGCTTAGAGCTTTCACTCTCCTTGATCATATTGTATCATCCTCCTCTCTTGATCCTTTAAAACTTCCTCCACACCAAACTCGAAACAACTCATTAGAGGGTTAGTGCATAATAAAAATTCACATGTTCAGAGGTGACATAATCATTCTTAACACTTCTGGACATTGCACAAAGCTACTGGACATTAATGGAACAAAGAAATTCATCCACCATAGCAAAAGAGGCAATGCGAAATAAAAGGCAGAATCTGTCAAAAACAGAACAGTCTATAAAGACGGATTTTATTGAGGCACCAGACTTGCTCAAATGAAAATTCCCAAATTGAATGAAAGTTGCGTACATATCTGAGGATCACGCACGTAAATTGGCATATTTTTCTGAGCTACCTCCAGAGAGGCAGGTCGAAATTCGTGACAGCAAAGAAATCTGTTTCTGCGCAGTAATCCAAATCTAGTATGAACCTTACTATCAACGACTTTACTTGGCACAACAATGCACAAAACTAAGATAAGGAGAGGTTGCTACAGTAGTAAACAACTTCCAATACTCAAATATAAAATAAAAGTACTCGTAGTAAAAACATGGGTTGTCTCCCATAAGCGCTTTTCTTTAACGCCTTTCGCCTAGGCGCAGAAAGTGTATATCAAGTGTTATCAAGAGACGAAGTATCAACATCATAACTTGTTCTAATAATAGAATCAAAAGGTAACTTCATTCTCTTTCTAGGGAAGTGTTCCATACCTTTCTTGAGAGGAAATTGATATTTAATATTACCTTCCTTCATATCAATGATAGCTCCAACAGTTCGAAGAAAAGGTCTTCCCAATATAATGGGACAAGATGCATTGCATTCAATATCCAAGACAACAAAATCAACGGGGACAAGGTTATTGTTAAAGGTAATGCGAACGTTATCAACTCTCCCCAAAGGTTTCTTTATAGCATTATCAACAAGATTAACATCCAAATAACAATTTTTCAATGGTGGCAAGTCAAGCATATTATAAATTTTCTTAGGCATAACGGAAATACTTGCACCAAGATCACATAAAGCATTACAATCAAAGTCATTGACCTTCATATTAATGATGGGCTCCCAACCATCCTCTAGCTTCCTAGGAATAGAAGCTTCACGTTCTAGTTTCTCTTCTCTAGCTTTTATGAGAGCATTTGTAATATGTTTTGTGAAAGCCAAGTTTATAGCACTAGCATTAGGACTCTTAGCAAGTTTTTGTAAGAACTTTATAACTTCAGAGATGTGTCAATCATCAAAATCCAAACCATTATAATCTAAAGCAATGGGATCATCATCCCCAATGTTGGAAAAAATTTCAGCAGTTTTATCACAAGCAGTTTCAGCAGTTTTAGCAGTTTCAGGCAATTTTGCATGCTTTGCACTAGGAGTAGAAACATTTCCAACACCAATTATTTTACCATTGATAGTAGGAGGTGCAGCAACATGTGAATCATTAACATTACTAGTGGTGGTAATATTCCAAACTTTAGCTACATTATTCTCTTTAGCTAGTTTTTCATTTTCTTCTCTTTCCCACCTAGCATGCAATTCGGCCATCAATCTTATATTCTCATTAATTCTAACTTGGATGGCATTTGCTGTAGTAACAATTTTATTTTCAATATCCTTATTAGGCATAACTTTCTATTTTAAAAGATCAACATCAGAGGCAAGACTATCAACCTTAGAAGCGAGAATATCAATTTTATTGAGCTTTTTCTCAACAGATTTGTTAAAAGCAGTTTGTGTACTAATAAATTCTTTAAGAATGGCTTCAAGACCAGGGGTGTGTTCCTATTATTGTTGTAAGAATTCCCATAAGAATTACCATAACCGTTACCATTATTATAAGGATATGGCCTATAGTTATTACTAGAATTGTTCCGATAAGCATTGTTGTTGAAATTATTATTTTTAATGAAGTTTACATCAACATGTTCTTCTTGGGAAACCAATGAAGCTAACAGAACATTATTAGGATCAACATTAGTCCTATCATTCACAAGCATAGACATAATAGCATCAATCTTATCACTCAAGGAAGAGGTTTCTTCGACAGAATTTACCTTCTTACCTTGTGGAGCTCTTTCCGTGTGCCATTCAGAGTAATTAATCATCATATTATCAAGAATTTTTGTTGCTTCACCAAGAGTGATGGACATAAAGGTACCTCCAGCATCTGAATCCAATAGGTTCCGCGAAGAAAAGTTCAGTCCTGCATAAAAGGTTTGGATGATCATCCAAGTAGTCAATCCATGGGTTGGGCAATTTTTAACCAAAGATTTCATTCTTTCCCAAGCTTGTGCAACATGCTCATTATCCAATTGTTTAAAATTCATTATACTACTCATCAAAGATATAATTTTAGCAGGGGGATAATATCTACCAATAAAAGCATCCTTGCATTTAGTCCATGAATCAATACTATTCTTAGGCAGAGATAGCAACCAATCTTTAGCTCTTCCTCTTAATGAGAAAGGAAACAATTTTAATTTTATAATGTCACCATCTACATCTTTATACTTTTGCATTTCACACAATTCAACAAAATTATTGAGATGGGCAGCAGCATCATCGAACTAACACCGAGAAAATTGCTCTCGCATAACAAGATTCAGTAAAGCAGGTTTAATTTCAAAGAATTCGGATGTAGTAGCAGGTGGAGCAATAGGTGTGCATAAGAAATCATTATTATTTGTGGTTGTGAAGTCACACAACTTAGTATTTTCAGGAGTAGCCATTTTAGCAGTAGTAAATAAAGCAAACTAGATAAAGTAAATGAAAGTAACTAAATTTTTTTGTGTTTTTGATATAGAGTGCAAGACAGTAAATAAAGTAAAGCTAGCAACTAATTTTTTTGTGTTTTGATATAATGCAGCAAACAAAGTAGTAAATAAAATAAAGTAAGACAAAAACAAAGTAAAGAGGTTGGATTGTGGAGACTCCCCTTGCAGCGTGTCTTGATCTCCCCGGCAATGGCGCCAGAAATTTAGCTTGATGACGCGTAAAGCACACGCCCGTTGGGAACCCCAAGTGGAAGGTGTGATGCGTACAGCAGCAAGTTTCCCTCAGTAAGAAACCAAGGTTTATCGAACCAGTAGGAGTCAAGAAGCACGTCGAAGGTTGATGGCGGCGGGATGTAGTGCGGCGCAACACCGGGGATTCCGGCGCCAACGTGGAACCCGCACAACACAACCAAAGTACTTTGCCCCAACGAAACAGGTGAGGTTGTCAATCTCACCGGCTTGCTGTAACAAAGGATTAGATGTATAGTGTGGATGATGATTGTTTGCAGAAAACGAGTAGAACAAGTATTGCGATGAGATTGTATTCGATGTAAAAGAATGGACCGGGGTCCACAGTTCACTAGAGGTGTCTCTCCCATAAGATAAATAGCATGTTGGGTGAACAAATTACAGTCGGGCAATTGACAAATAGAGAGGGCATGACCATGCACATACATGATATGATGAGTATAGTGAGATTTAATTGGGCATTACGACAAAGTACATAGAGCGCTATCCGAGCATGCATCTATGCCTAAAAAGTCCACCTTCGGGTTATCATCCGAACCCCTTCCGAGTATTAAGTTGCAAACAACGAGACAATTGCATTAAGTATGGTGTGTAATGTAATCAATAACTACATCCTCGGACATAGCATCAATGTTTTATCCCTAGTGGCAACAGCACATCCACAACCTTAGAACTTTCCGTCACCGTCCCGCATTTAATGGAGGCATGAACCCACTATCGAGCATAAATACTCCCTCTTGGAGTTAAGAGTAAAAAACTTGGCCGAGCCTCTACTAATAACGGAGAGCATGCAAGATCATAAACAACACATAGGTAATAGATTGATAAGCAACATAACATAGTATTCTCTATCCATCGGATCCCGACAAACACAACATATAGCATTACAGATAGATGATCTTGATCATGTTAGGCAGCTCACAAGATCCGACAATGAAGCACATGAGGATAAGACGACCATCTAGCTACTGCTATGGACCCATAGTCCAGGGGTGAACTACTCACTCATCACTCCGGAGGCGACCATGGCGGTGAAGAGTCCTCCGGGAGATGATTCCCCTCTCCGGCGAGGTGCCGGAGGCGATCTCCGAATCCCCGAGATGGGATTGGCAGCGGCGGCGTCTGCGGAAGGTTTTCCGTATCGTGGCTCTCGGTACCGGGGGTTTCGCGACAAAGACTATATGTAGGCGGAAGGGTAGCCTCGGAGGGTCACGGGGCCCCACACGCTAGGGCCGCGCGGGCCCCTCGCAGGCCGCGCCGCCCTAGTGTGGCGGCGCCCCGTGGCCCCACTTCGCCTTCTCTTCGGTCTTCTGGAAGCTTCGTGGCAAAATAGGCCCATGGGCGTTGATTTCGTCCAATTCCGAGAATATTTCCTTACTAGGATTTCTGAAACCAAAAACAGCAGAAAACGACAAGCGGCTCTTCGGCATCTCGTTAATAGGTTAGTGCCGGAAAATGCATAAATATGACATAAAGTATGCATAAAACATGTAGATATCATCAATAATGTGGCATGGAACATAAGAAATTATCGATACGTCGGAGACGTATCAGTGGTACTCATAGTTACTCCATGCGCAAGTTTTCTGAGCTCAACTTTGTGCACAGAACTTGTCACGCAATGGAAATCAAGAAGCAAATCCAAATCATACAAAACATATACCATGTATATACATACTTAAGTGGTTTTATTACAATACTCAGTGACGATGTGTGTATGCAAACTCACTTATTGAAGTATATGTACAAATTTCTACAAAATATTACATACTACAATACATGTGGTACTATTGTATTGTAGTCTCGCCTCCCGTGGTAGCCTCTAGTCGTGCTTCACTCCCGATACATCCCAGGCTTCCATCCGGTCGAACGTGTAGTCCTCCTGACAGAATCTGGAACATAGGGTCTTCCCGTCGGCTGGTAGTCGGAATCAGAGGATGATCCCAGGGAGAAATCTGTGTTCATGAACTGGTCATTCAGTGCATCATAATCCACCCATCGGGTGTACTCCCCTGTGACTCCACCATAGGTATATCCACCATCTGTATCCGATTCGATCAGTATCGGATACTCCTCATCGTCTCCCCTATTAACCTGATAGTTCTGGTTCTGGGTTGTGGCGTCCTCATTCATCTCAGGATTATATCTTACTGAATCACTATGGGTTCCGATGATCCGATCCCCAACGCTAACCTGTGGAGTTTTCTATAGGAGTCTCGGAACGCTGATGGTTTCCGGATTCCTCTCCACCCTCATATCCTCCATGGGAATTACTAGGAAAGTACCTAGGGGTAATGGGTATGGTTTGTTGTTTGGGATGGTCAATACTAATGTAATCACCAGCTGAATAAACTGGTGTGTGAACCTCATTCTCCATTGGTTCCTTCCCCTTAGTCTCCTCCTTGGGCTCAGTGAACTCTTCCAGCATTGTATCAATCGCTCCCGACAAATGTCGGTTCAACTGAAAGAACAATGACAGTAGGTTGCGACTGTTATCCATGTACTTAGCGGCTTCTGCTGGTTTGCGTTTTGCAAGCTTGAAGTGGTTAAGCATAGGATCATCTTCCTCCTCCATATGACGAATATGACCGAATTCGGAACCAATAAGCTCTTTCGTCTTATGCTCCCGAATATCAGTGATGGCTCTCATTATGGCTATGTGGTAGGCTGTGTTGATGGTTCTCGCCTCACCTGCTGGCATCACAACACTCATTCCTAGGGATTCTGGAAGTCTTAGTCCTACTCTACACTTTGCCAATACTGGACCGTCGTAGTACCAGTATTTCATTACTTGGATTTGGGGATCGCACCCAAATTCAAGTAACATGGCACGAAGAATGTCTGCGAGTCCTCCGTCGTATTCACTCAAGTTTGATGGCTTCACTTTCACGTTACGTCCCGGGCGTGAACTTGCCATAGTTGGCTGTAGAATAGAAAGAATATAATATTAGTAATAATGCATCATAATAGAGATAAAAAAGAATTATCGCACTAAAACATATGATTGTTTTATTCTCAAGTGAATATACACCATATTTTTAGAGAATTCTTTACTAATCCTATTTGACTCCTAACGTTTCGTCCCATTTACTAGGTTCCAACCTAAAGTCAAAGCTTTTGCTCTGATACCAACTGTGGTGATCCTGCATACCACTGCATGTTGTAGTATGCCAGTCGTTGATATAACATTTACGAAGTACCAATCCGCAAATACTACATCCCTCAGAGTAGTACAACAGAACATAGCAGGTCCATAACTCATTTATTTATTATTACAAGCATAATATACATATCATCTCGGAGCTCCTCTTGGGTCCTAAGAGGGATACTCCTGGGTTCGAGGCGAACCCAACTCAACTTACAATGTAGAAGTCTTACTAAGTTATACATTTATTTCCTCGAGCAGTAAAGTACTAAGAGTTCGTACTGCTTGGATACTAATACTACTTGGTAGGTCTACACGTGCTCTCCTCCGGAACCCTCCCCGGTTCCGTAGACTATGAGGTAGTCTACACCTTCGACACCTCCAGAGAGGTCTGATTCTTCATAGCCGATGATGTCGGCTCCTTCGAGGTTGTCGTTGTCCTCCTCCAGATGGTTCAGACAATCTAAGCAGGGGATTTAAGAGTGGTATGAGTACGAGCGTACTCAACAAGTTCATTATAGAAAAGAGGTGTTTAATGCACTAGCTACGATATTAGACCAAAAAGTCTAATACCAATGCAAGTTTTGATAAACATTTCTTCTTGAGGTTGCTTTTATTCCAAAGAACTATGTCCGTCAGCCTTCACCGGTTCACTAGAACTTCATGGAGTTCCTTTCCGGCAGCGTTCGCAGTTCCAAATCCCGGAACAAGGAGTGACAGGTCACGATTCATTACACTCTGCAGAGGTGTGTTGCTTTACCCATAAGAGATCTTAACCTTGGTGCCAACCGGGCAGCTTTCCCGTCCACACTTCCTTCGGTGTGAGGCCCGGTATAAGGTCATAGCCAATTATATTCCTCCGCTACCTCATACACCCACCCTTTGCTGCATCCCCGGCCCTGGGTCCTCGTCGGTCCTCTTACACCAATTAAGGATGGACCCCGACCACGACGATAGTCTGGGATCGAACCAAACTCCTTCGCCGGTAGATGCAACCCCTCATAGACCGCAATACCGTGGGGAACTTTTGGCTTCCCCAACCTACCGCTTGCTCTTCGGGCGACAAGTGTGCTACGGACAAAGCCGTGGGGAACTTTTGGCTTCCCCAGCCTACCGCTTGCCCCCGACAGATGACAAGTGTCTACGGTAAAGCGCGTCCTTTGATGTACAAGAGGTGGAAATACGATTGACTATTCCGTCCCACTCCAGATCTTATGGTTAACACGGGTATTACGGCACAAGAATCACTGGACGACATTTGTTGTTTAATCCTAGATGGATATAAGCCCTTGCAATGGAACCTCCACCATATCAACACAATCCATCGTTCCATTGCCCACCACTTAGTCATATTCATAGTCATGAAAATAGTGGTTTTTGCTTTTTATGCAATAGTGATAAACATAGTACTTTGCAAGTAATTTGATAAAAATACTCGAATGACATGAGCAAGTGATGAACTTGCCTGAATACTGCAATGTGTTGCAGTTGGATGGTGTGGACTGACCCTTGTCCTCTGTTGCTGAAAAATAGCATCATTGTCCGATAAGGGCAATGGTTAAAGAAGCATTTATGCATGATTCCAGTTTTAGGGTTTGTTCCCCCCTTCCGATGTCTTATTATTTCATGTGAGAGGTTGATACTAAGAATGATTCAGGGATACTCTGTTTAGGGTAAAATACAACCTTGAAATGTTGTCAAGGTGTTTTTAAAGTCCAAAAGAATTTATGGACTTATTTTCATTATTGAAAATATAGGGTGTGATTTAAAGGATTATTTAAATCATCAAATTTGAACTTATTATTTTTTATCTTCAAAAATTCTATTTCATATTTTATTATGATAGATAATTTTATACTGAGTGGTTTTCATATTTTTAATTATTTTTTTAGAGCTATTAAACATTTACTATGAATTTTTAAAGTTTCAGTATTTTATGGAATTGTGAAATGTCACAATTGCCCCTGGGCCCACATGTCAGTGCGGCCCAGTGGTTAACCCTAACTCGAGCCACACTTGGGCTCGGTCAGACGCACCGTCCCCTTCCCTTCTCTTCCACGCTCGCGAACCCTAGCCCAAGCTCTCGCGACTCCCGTGTCGCCGCCGTCTTCGCCGAATTATTCCGGCCGACTCCGGCCGTCGCCGCCGGCGAGGTCTGGCGCATCTGAACCGCCGTTCAACGGCGCTTCAGATCCACCGCGGCGATTTGTGTTGCGCCGTCTGCTCGTCTCGCCCCCTTCACCTCTGGTCGCCTGGCATGGGGTGCCGTGGCGATTCCGTCGCCGCCGACGCTCCAGATGCTGTGGCGTCGCCGAGCCCCGTCGTGGTGGTGCTGGTGTTGCGGCGCTACCATGACCTGGCTTGGCCTGGCGCCGCCGTGCCCCGGCGTGTGCCGCCGTGGCCGCCATGACCGCGATCTTCGCTTCGCCTCACCTGTGAGTATCCATCGCCTCCTTCTCTCCCTCTCTGCTCTGCTCACTTCTCTCCTCCTCCTCTTCGTCTTGCTCAGCCACTGGCCTGCATCTCCATGTTGAGATGCTTGCCGTGACGATGCGCTGCTGCTGCGCCTTGCTAGCTGTGTATACGCGTATGCTGCTGTGCTGCTGCTGTGCTGCTGTGCTGCTACTATGTTGTTCTTCTCTAGCACCTGCTGTTCTAGCTTATGAGCTTTTGTTTATAAGCATACTGTGATGCTTTGTTTAATTATCTTGACTCCTGTTGTTGCTCTGTATCCATGCCTCTCCTGTGTATGCAATGGCTTGCTTCTGGCTTGATCATGCTGTGGTGATCCTTGCCTTTGGCAAGTGCCAGTGCTCTGATGTGCTATATCTTGTGCTTAATTTCATGAGCATGCTCAATTGAGCATTGTTGTTGGCTTATCAGCACTATACAGTGATGAGTGCTGTGTGCTTTACTTGTGTATCTTGATCCAGTGATTCATCATGCCTTTGATGTGCTTCTGGATACAATCATAAAGTCATTAATTTTGTATCTGTTTATTCAGTTATGGCTTGGGTGTAATTTTTCAGTAGCTGGCTATTTACTGATGCTATACTTGGTTATAGCAACCTGTAACATGTGCTAGCAAGCTCTGGTGATCATATGATCACCAGTTGCTTGGTGATTAGCTGTTGTGTCTCTGTCTGTGACTATCTGGTGCTCACTCGTGTGCATCACACAGGCTTGGCCTGTGTGTGATGGTGCTTGCTCAAGCATCAGTTGATGCTTGCAATGATCCATTGGATCATCTGCAAGGCTCTGGTGCATCAATTGCTTGTGTAATTCATTTATCTGTTTATCTTGCTTTATTAAATGGATGAATGATGTGAACTGTGATTCAGTGATGATCATTTCAATGAATTTGTTAGGGCTAGCTGGATGCCAACCACTGGTTGGTACCCTAGCCCACTACTGAACCCTCCTGGGTGATGATGTGGTGGTTTCAAGTGTTGGCTGTGGGTTGAGGTGGCCCTGGCAGCTCAGTGATGTTGTCATGGGTAGCTCCCCCTCTCTGTGGCTTGCTGTGGATTTGTGAATGTCTTCTGGTTAATCCCTTTTTGGATTACCAGTGGTCTTTGATGTTGACAAACATGAATAGACACCATATGGTCTATCTGTCTGATGGTGTAGCTAAACTGTTAGGTGCTTGGTGACTTTGGATGGCTAACTAGGATTAAATCCATGATGGATTTCTCTGGTTGTGTCACTGTGTTGACACAACCAGTGTTCCCTTGGTTGTTTTCCTTCTAGCCTTTTTTTTATTTGCTGGCACCAAATGGTTTTGCAACCAAGTGATGATACATCCAGGGTTTCATACCCCTTTTTGCTTCTGTGACATATGCACATGCTTAATTATGAGCAAAACCATGGTTTGCTCATGTTTATCTGGTATACCTCACTCCAGCTCCTAGAAATGGGTGTTGGTGTAGAGGATTGCTTCAGTGATTGCTTGATTTGCTTGCCCTGCTCCTCCTTGCAAGCTTGTGGTGCTTGATTAAGTGCTGTGGCTGTTTGAGCAGGTTGAACAGCAGTGGCTGTTCTTCCTGTTCTTGTGTTCTTGTGTTCTTGGTGACTTACCCAGTGAAGTCCTGTCGATGGAATGGCTAGGGTTTACTGTGGAGGCTTTTATGTGATCTTCTTCTTCTTCTCTGGTCGACAACAAGGCCTGGCAACACTTGGTGACTCCCCTGGCTTGTGTGTGTTGTTGTGCATGCACATAGCCTGGTGAGCAGCTAGGTTGTGTGTGTGTGTCCTGGGCTTGGGACTTGGGCTGTGAGAGGATCAGCTCGGCAGCTTGTGATCATATCCTCTCCAATAACCATTTTCTTGCTAACCTGCCAAGTGGCAATGCCACTTGGCATAACTAGTGTTTTGCTTTGTTTGTGTGTAGGGATCAAAGTGATGATCAGAATGAAGTTCAAAATTATCATGCACAAGCATTTCCGGAAGATTATTTTGTAGTTTAGGAATTTCATTAAATTGTAATCTTCCTTCTTTTTCTTTTTCAATTTTTTGCCAATTCTTGTAATGTGTTGTAATTTTCTTTAATTTCAAATCTGAATATTGTAAAGACAATGTATCTTGTGTTATTATCAATAAAGCTCCAATTTTCATTAATGAGCTTTACTTTATATTTGTATTGTTTATATTGTATATTATTTATAATTTGTTGAATGAATTACCTCACATTTGAATTATGAGATATTCATTTTATGTTTGAATTTGAAATTCAAATGCAACTTAGGTTTGAATTCAATCATGCAACTTAAGTTGTAATGCAATACCTCTCCTCTCTTCTCAAAACCCTAACTTAGTTGAATGAGAAACAAGTTTGTCACACTCTCGAAACCCTAACCTTGTAAGGTGTCGAGAGAGAAACTTGTCCCCCTTCGATGCAGTTTTGTTTTAAAAGCGCGAAATTTCCCCAGAATTTACGATGCAGTGCACATCCCTTTTTAGAATCTACCCCTCGATCGTCTCTAAACCTGGGACATTACACCCATTCTGCTGAAGTTCGCCCGACATAGAATACTGGGCGATTATTCCAGTCTCCTGTAAGAACCTTACAAAAGGTCTAGGAACTTGGCCATATGGAGTATGTCGACCGTGGTACTCCCCTCCACGATCAGATCTGACTATCTTTATTCTTTTATCATGTTGTTTTTCAACTTCAGCTTTGAATATTTTAAATTTATCCAACTCTTATGTTCTTTCTTTGATTGGATAAATATAACCATATCGGGAGTAATTATCCGTGAATATTATGAACGAATTATAGCCATCCACACTTTTCACAGGAAATGGTCCACATATATCGGTGTGAATCATTTCTAGTGTTGCGATGCTTCGATTTGCACCCTTTTTTCAATTTTCTTTACAATTTTTATTTAATGCAATCGATGCATTGTTCTAAGTCTGAGAATTTTAATGGACGAAGAATATCATTTTTAACGAGTCTTTTTATTCTCCCCCTCGAAATATGGCCTACGCGACAATGTCATAATTTTGATGATTCATCAGTTCTTTTTCTTTTCTTTTCTTCTTTTTCCGACGTAGATACTTGCTCATTCACTTTACACACAGACAATACTTTTTCACGCAAGGACAATAAATAAAGTTTTTCATGGAGTAAAGATACCCCAGATAAGCATTATTACAACCATATGGCACACTCGCCAGGTCCTTCATGTTGATGTGTACTTTTCTATCACCAGTTGCTTCACCAGCTGGGTCGCACATATCTTTGAAGAACCAGTGAACTGGCTCTTTATTCTTTCAAGATACTCTGCAATTGAGCCCACAACAGCGTTCTCAATTGTATTCTATATAAATGTCATTTAGCCACTTTTTATTCTGCCATGCAGCATCATCATCCTTGTCATTTCTGACTCGATCTTTTCATCTGACCGCCTGTGGGAACCCAGTCCACCTCGGCACAAATCGACCTTCTTTCTCCATTCAGTGTAGTTGTCACCTCTGGGGGTTGGAACATCCTTGATGCAGATCATCAAGTAGTACCCTCCTTTAAAACACAATGAAATGATATCATAACAACAATTGCATGCAATAATCCAACGTTGCTCAAAATTAGAACATACAACTGTTTGTGCAATTAAAACTATATCACCGTTGGTCCGAAATAAAGATAATGCACCTTTTTTATTGCAACAAATCATGATCATGTCATTAATAAGGTTGGTTAAAAAATAACATAACCATAATTGTCACAATAATCACTTTAATCATCTCTTTAAAAAATATTGTCACTTTTGCACATATTATATTATTATTACAACAAAACATGATCATGCCATTAATAACGTTGGTCATAAAATGACAGGATCATAATTGTTTCAACTATCGCTTTTAATCAACTTTTTAAATTTTAATCATCACTTTTGCATTTTCAAATTTAAAAAATGCACCTTTTTACTATTTGCAGCGGAAACTTTGAATTCAAACTTTAACTTTTAAACTTTTGAGAGGCATAAGCTTTCACCTTTTAATTCCTGAACAAATATCACATTGGTTCTAATTATTTAGAAAGAACTTGGACAAAATTAGGCCTAGCAACAGCCCAAAAATGACTAAAAATGCCTCTGTAAATTAATAAAATAGGGAAAAGCTGTTAAACACTGTGCTAGGCCCGAAACGCTCCCGCGGCCCACAGCCCACGTGAGCGACTTTGCTCTTAAACGCCGCTCGGCGCGTTAATTTGCGGCCTGCTGGTGCGGCCCGCCTTGCCCGCGGTAGCTCTGCGCCGACGCGCGGCCTCGTACGGCCCACCGCAGCCTGCCTACTGGCCCACGGCCTGTTGGCCCGATAGTAGCCCGCGGCCTGCCCGGCCAGTCCCCACAGCGCGGTGCACTCCTGGCCGTCGGATTGAATCCGACGGTCCCGCATCACTTTCGGCTGGTATAAAAGGGTGTGGGAAACCCTAACCGCCAAAAACCCCTAAACCCAGCCCCATTCTCCCCCCGAGCCCCTCTCTTTCCGGCGGCGGCTGCAGGGGATGCATTTCCCTCGCGCGCGGGCCCTGACTGGCTCGCCGGCGACGGCGTGCTCGACGGCGTGCTCGCACCCGTGCCACACGTTTTTTTTCTTTTCCTTCCTCTCCACCGACACCAGAACCTCACCCACGCCACCACCACTACTACCAGCGGCGGGCGACGAGACGAGAAGGAGCAAGTGGAGGAAGTACGGCGGCGCCCGCCCTGGCCCTCTTGCCAGCGCGTGCGTGCACCGGGGCGTGGGCGCACCGCCGGCAAGCGGCTTAGGTGGCGACGCCCTTTTCCGGCGAGCCGCGCAACAACAGCAGCCGGTGGTTAGAGGGGTTCTTTTCCGGCGAGTCCGTGGCTCTGCCCAGTGATCTTTTCTTTCCCATTTCCCCTCTTTCTGTTTAGGGTTCGGGTTTGGGGACGAACTAGGATTTGCTCTTTCTCTTTTCTTTGCTTTTCTTTCCCGGATCAAACAATCTACAACTAGGAACTAGCTCTGATACCAATGTAATACTCGCTAGATCGACTAGGGTAGATTAATGCTGGGTAGGGAAGGGGTACAATGGGTATTACTTTCTCCCTGCGACGAGGAAGACGAGCCCGCCGGTGTAGACATGGCGACGACTCCGGTGGGTGAGCGATCTGTGGCGGCGGTGGTACTTCCTCTCGGCACTGCACTGGAAACCCTAATGATGAGGACATCCCTACCACACTACTACCTCCGTCATTGCAAGATGAAGGTGAAGTTGCTGTGAAGCTCAAGTCCAATGAAGTTAGGATTGGACCTATTACAAAGGCTCGTGCAAAGCTACTTAAACAATAGGTGAACTTGTTCCTAACGATAATTTGATTGATGAGAACTTTATACTGCCTAAATCCTGTTACTTATGTATGATCAGGTATGAAGAGGAGACAAGCATCGCACGAGGAGAAGAGGAGCAGCTGAACGTGGAGATGGACGTGAAGCTGGACATGGAGCTGGACATAAAGACACCCAATGGACGGGCGAGGGAGGAGCGGGAGGCATGCGCGAGAGGAGACGTCACAGTCCAGGCCGGCCCAGCATCCGGTCAGACCGGTCGCCACGCCGGCGCGCCCGTCCCTGGCCCGGTCCGACCGGGCGGCACGCCGGATCCGTCCCGGCGCCAACGGGGCGCTACACTGATGCCATCCGGGAGGGTTACTGCAGAGCAGTTCCAACCCCCGGTCCGCACCCGGTCCCTGGCCCGGTTTGAAGCGGACCGGCCGGTCCCAGACCCGGTCGACCGGCCCCTAGACCGGCCGAGTCCGAGTCTGTCTCGACCAGATCTATTATGGGTCGGTTATTTTCGTACTTTTTCGACATGAGGTCGTCCTGAACCCCTATATAAATGCCCAGAACGCCCCCAAAGTTGCTTTAGACCACGTTTAAGATAAACCCTAGTTCTTAGTTGTTTGCTATGCAAAACTATTGAATCCCAACTCTCCAATTCGTTGCGATCTGGAGTTTTATGCTACTGAAAGTTTGTGTGATCTGTTGTTTCATTGGGGATTAGAAGATTGCAATCTACCGCTTCGTGGTCAGCGGCTACGTGCGCAAGTGTGTGGAGTTGCGAATATCTTGCAAGGTTGAGAGCTGTTGCATTGGCGACAGGAATCAATCGAGAGACTTCGTCGGCGTCATACAATTTATCTACCTCATATCATCGATTCCATCCGCTACTACCATCGTGTGATCATCACCACCCGTCGCTTACTGAGAAGATCGGGCAACCCCTTATCACCTAATCTGTACGTGGGGCGTGTGGCAGCTCTGGGCAACCTCGTGTCGAGTGCCACCGCCCCCACCACTCTATATAGCGCAGGCGACAGGGGCCCGCCAACCAGTAAACGGTTGGGCGCCCCCGATCAGAGCGCGGTCAAAGGGCACGACGAGCCGTTGGGCTCGTACGTGGTGGAGATCAGGGGCGGACCCAAGGACATGCGAGTGGGGGCATAGGCCCCCAATCAATTTATTGAATTCCTTTAGTATTTGTTCAAATTTTGAAAGAAAATCGTTCAAGTTCAGCTAAATTATGCAAAAATGCCCCCAGTCAAATGTTGTGCCCCCGGTCAGATTTTTGTCTAGGTCCGCCACTGGTGGAGATCATCCTAACAAAAACAAGGTGCCATGGGGGAGGTTGTCGGGGAACACGATAATCATCGTCGTCATCAGATATATCCAGAGCATATTTTCGTGTGAGAAGTTTGTCATGAGATCTCACTCTTCCATTCTTGATTTTAGCCACATACACAATCAGTTGAGACCAAGCTTGGCAAATGATATATAGGTCTTTGTTGATCTGGAGAGCAGGGTCCTCTGGAGGCTCCTCAAACTTGTATTATCCCAAATCAGATAGAAAATTGCTGCAAAATATGTTGTGCATGAGATAGATTGCACGAAAACCTTATAATGAAGTATGTGAGATTGGTTTAAGCTAGTAAGGAGAACTCGGGCGATTGAAACCACTGCAACAATTAAGCATCTGGGAGGATTCTTCTACGACGTGGGAGCTGACTGGATACTCCAGCACTGAAGGTTGGATGTCATTGTTGTCCTCGTACTCCCTAGTTGACAGACGAAAGTTACCAAATTAGCAAGTAGTATTGTACTAAACAGCTATCTGATCGACGCAAACATGATCTCAATGATGCTAGTACAAAATTACAGTAATAAGTTTAACTTACTGTAGGAAGCAGAATTCATGCATGGGTAGTCCAACTGGGAACACATCCAAGCGGCGGCACGTGGAATGCACGATGTCGATGCCTTTTTGTTCAGTATTTGATGATCTAACTCGGAAGGTGGTGATGAGCACGTGTAGGAAATCACAAGAGCAACGGCTGATCCAGACGGAGCACATGAGTCGGCCGCCCAGGTGCGTGAGAAAGCCATAGCCTTCTTCGCTGAAAGGACAGACAGAGTCGATCATGGCAGGAGGCTCCAGCTTAAACTTTCTTCGCTGATCTTCCTGGTCCTGGTAATAGCACAGCTTGTAGGCAAAGATGCGGTTACCTCGGAGGAAATAGATGTCTCCATGATCATCGTCGTCGCCATCATCTGTTTTGATGTGTATACCACAGCCTAGGATGGGAGTGTGGAGGGTGTGTGTCTCTTCTGCAGCTTGGTCTTTTATGGTGGTGACCTCGGTCCAGGTGCAGTCGGAGCTGTTGAATGTAGATGGGCTGCAGCCCAAGTAAGACAGCCCATGTAGTCTACAATTTCTGAAATCTCAAGACCCATCACGTTGGCAGCTTGGGACAGCCTTGGGGGACAAAGTTTAGTCCCACATTGCTAGTTGGGAGAGAGAGTTGGAGTGGTTTATAAGGGCTGATGTTCTAGTCATTCCAAGTGAGTGAGAATATAAGGAGCCCTCGCGCACTCCTCCTCCGCCCGCCCCGCCTCGCCTCGTCACGCACGTCGCGTTTCGTGACTCGAGTTCGAGTTCGAGACACACTCAAAGGAAGCCTAAATTTTTGCTTGGTGCACCAACTGTGTTGGGTACGTGTCGACCTGCATGTGCATGCTCGCCGCGTGTCCCTGGCTTCCTACGCGTGTCAACGCGGTCGGGGCGACTCTCCTCCCAGGCTATACAAGGAGACCGATCGGATCTGGAAACAGTGCTCTTAGATCTCCCTCTCTCGCGAAGTTCCTTTTGCTGTGCTACTCTCTAGTCTTCCCCATCCCGGCGATTGCGTGCACAGCCGTCCGGGAGAGCAGGCCTCCGAAACCCAGTCCGTTGAGATCCTGCACCGGGAGACGGGCGATAAGGTTTTTAGGGAGCGTCTCGGCGCGACTGCTCGCTACTGTTCGTCTTCTTCTTCGACGACTCGGCTGCTTCATCGACAGATCCGACTACACCATGGGCGACATCAACAATACCCATGGTGGTGGTGCTGCTGCTGCTGGTGCGACCTTCCCGGTCGCGATGTACGTGCTTTTCCTCTCCTACCTTGCACTTGCTACTTGTTCCATGTTCAGATCTGATGCATGTGCTTAGTCTGATGAGTATGGTTAAGTATGCTTGTGCATCTCTAATGTTGTTTTCGGTAATTAATCTCATACGGAAATTGCCTAATAATCCAACAATCCAAAAACCTTATATGCATAGGCAATTTTCACCGTCTAGTTTTGCTTCTGCGCTCAAACCGAGCCCGTTTACGGGTTCTCATTTCAAGAGATGGCAGAGTAAAACCCTCTTGTGGCTCACTTCTATGGGCGTGCACCGAGTTGCGGAAGGTATTCCCAGAGGTCCGCTTACTCCTGAAGAGGATAAAGCGTTCGGGGATGCCACCGTAATCTTTGTGGGTGCCGTCCTAAGTGTGCTTGGAGACAAGTTGGTTGATGCTTATCTGCACATCCGAAATGGGAAGGAACTGTGGGATGCACTGGACGCTAAGTTTGGTGCTGCCGATGCCGGAGGTGAACTGTATGCTATGGAGCAGTTCAATGACTACAGAATGGTTGAGAACCGATCTGTAGTAGAACAGGCTCATGAGATACAGATCATGGCAAAGGAACTCGAGCTCCTCAAGTGTGTGCTACCGGACAAGTTTGTCGCGGGATGCATTGTCGCTAAGCTTCCCCCTTCATGGAGGAACTTTGCCACTTCCCCGAAACATCGGAGGCATGAGTTTTCCGTTGAGAATATCATGGGCTCTCTGGATGTTGAGGAGAAGGCGAGGGCAAAAGACAAACACACTCGGAGGAACCGAGGAACGTTCTGCTGCCAATATGGTACGTGAAAAATGCCCACAAGTCCAAGGGAAAGAACAAGGGAGTCTCCCGGACTACCAACTTCAAGAAGAAGGGGAAAACGGAGAAGAAAGATCCTTCGTCGGGTGTGTGGCGAGACCGGCCATTGGGCTAATCGTTGTCCACAACGCAAAGGAAAGAAATGTCGAGTTGGACGGAACTCAAATTCTGTCAGCATGGTCATTGGCAACACAGAGGAAGGAACTACATGGTATGGTAATATGTTACCTACTGTTCTTTCGGTGTTTCAGCCCACGGAATGGTGGGTTGATACGGGTGCCAATGTTCATGTGTGTGCTGACATCTCCATGTTTACCTCTTATCAGGCCCGAGGTTCCTCGGTGATGATGGGGAATGGGTTACATGCTACCGTTCGTGGTGTTGGCACGGTAGATCCGAAGTTTACTTCGGGAAAGATCGTGCAACTGAAGAACGTGCTGCATGTCCCTTCTATCAAGAAGAATCTCGTTAGTGGCTCCCGTCTTATGAAAGATGGGTTTAAGTTGGTATTTGAGTCCAATAAAGTTGTACTGTCTAAGTATGGAACTTTTGTTGAAAAGGGATATGATTGTGAGGGAATGTTGCGCTTCTCTCTAGAAGACTTCTGTGATAATGTTGTGAATCATGTAAGCACTAGTGTTAATGAAACTAATGTTTGGCATTCAAGACTTTGTCATGTTAACTTCGGTTGTATGACGCGGCTTGCTGATATGAGTTTAATTCCGAAATTCACCTTTGTCAAAGGCTCTAAGTGCCATGCTTGTGTGCAAGCAAAGCAGCCTCGCAAGCCTCACAAGCCTGCGAAGGAAAGAAACTTGGCACCGCTAGAGCTCATACATTCAGATCTATGTGAGATGAATGGTGAGTTGACAAGAGGTGGAAAGAAATATTTCATGACCTTGATTGATGATTCCACTAGGTACTGTTATGTGTATCTCCTGAAAAGTAAAGATGAGGCTCTTGATTTCTTTAAAATCTATAAGGCTGAAGTTGAGAATCAACTTGAAAGAAAGATAAAAAGGGTTCGGTCCGATCGTGGTGGAGAGTACTTTTCTAATGAGTTCAATTTATTCTGTGCGGAACATGGTATAATCCATGAGAGGACGCCTCCCAATTCCCCACAATCCAATGGGATTGCGGAAAGGAAAAACCGCACTCTAACAGATTTGGTTAACGCCATGTTAGATGTTTCGGGTTTATCCAAGGAATGGTGGGGGGAGGCTATATTGACTTCGTGTCATGTCCTAAACCGTGTTCCAACCAAGAATAAAGAGATTACCCCTTATGAGGAATGGGAAAAGAAAAGACCAACACTCTCCTACCTACGAACTTGGGGCTGTTTGGCAAAAGTGAATTTGCCAATCACCAAAAAGCGAAAGCTTGGACCAAAAACCGTGGATTGTGTCTTTCTTGGCTATGCTGCCCATAGCATTGCCTATAGATTTCTTGTGGTGAAATCTGGAGTGGACGACATGAATGTTGGCACCATCTTTGAATCAAGAGATGCTACATTCTTTGAGGATATATTCCCTATGAGAGATATGCATGTCATGTCTAGATGGGAATCTGATCCAATACATGAAACTCCTATGGAGTCTGATGAAGAATCTGATGATGAGAGTTCAGATTCTGATGAAGATGACAATGAAGCTCCCACAAGGAGTAAGAGACAAAGGACTGCAAAGTCTTTTGGTAATGATTTCATTGTGTATCTTGTGGATGATACTCCCACTACCATTTCAGAAGCCCTCGCATCTCCTGATGCAGACTACTGGAAGGAAGCGGTTCAAAGCGAGATGGATTCTATCTTAGCTAATGGAACGTGGGAGTTATCAGAGCGTCCTTATGGGTGCAAACCTGTAGGATGTAAATGGGTATTTAAGAAGAAGCTTCGAGCTGATGGTACTATTGAGAAGTACAAGGCTCGGCTTGTATCCAAAGGCTATACCCAAAAGGAAGGCGAAGATTTCTTCGATACTTACTCACCTGTGGCGAGATTGACCACCATTCGAGTACTACTGTCATTGGCTGCCTCACACGGTCTTCTCGTTCATCAAATGGACGTTAAGACGGCTTTCCTAAATTGAGAGTTGGACGAGGAAATTTACATGGAACAGCCTGATGGTTTTGTACTAGAAGGTCAAGAAAGAAAGGTGTGTAAATTAAAGAAATCTTTGTATGGTCTTAAACAAGCACCCAAACAATGGCATGAGAAGTTCGAAAGAACTTTGACATCTGTGGGCTTTGTTGTCAATGAAGCTGAGAAATGTGTGTACTACCGCCATGGTGGGGGTGAGGGAGTTGTCCTATGCTTGTATGTGGATGACATACTAATTTTGGGGACAAGTCTCAAAGTGATTGAGGAGGTAAAAACCTTCTTATTTCAGTGCTTCGAGATGAAAGATCTTGGAGGAGCCGATGTTATATTGAACATCAAGCTATTGAGAGATGGGAATAATGGGATTACTCTTGTGCAATCTCATTATGTTGAGAAGGTGTTGAGCAGATTTGGCTATGCTGATTGCAAATCTTCTCTCACACCTTATGATCCTAGTGTCTTGCTTCGAAAGAATGAAAAGGCAACTAAAGATCAATTAAGATACTCTCAAATCATTGGTTCACTCATGTATTTAGCTTGCGCTACGAGGCTCGATATCTCGTTTGCCGTATGCAAACTTAGCCGGTTTGTGGCCAACCCGGAGATGATCATTGGCATGCTCTTGAGAGAGTGATGCGCTATCTAAAGGGAACCATGAGTTATGAAATTCATTATACCGGGTATCCAAGAGGACTTGAAGGGTATAGTGATTCCAATTGGATTTCGATGCTAAAATGAAAGCCACAAGTGGATATGTTTTCACTCTTGGTGGTGGCGCTGTTTCCTGGAAGTCTTGCAAGAAGACCATCTTAACGAGGTCAACTATGGAAGCAGAACTCACAGCATTAGGTACAGCTACTGTCGAAGCGGAATGGCTTCGAGAGCTCTTGATGAACTTGCCTATGGTTGAAAAACCAATACCGGCCATCCTCATGAACTGTGATAATCAAACTGTGATTATCAAAGTGAAAAATTCTAAGGATAATATGAAAAGTTCCAAACATATCAAGAGGAGACTGAAGTCCGTCGAAAAGCTGAAGAACTCCGGAGTGATAGCATTGGATTATGTCCAAAGTGCTAAAAATCTGGCAGATCCTTTCACAAAAGGGCTACCAAGAAATATGATAGACCTTGCATCGAGGGAGATGGGTTTGAGACCCACTTGAGTTGCCGAGGGGGTAACCCAACCTATGTAATCGGAAATTCCGTTAAGTAGGACCTGGGAAAACAAACCGGAGTAACTGAGTTGAGAGAAAATATAATACTCTCACTCCGCTGCAGATGCAATTCTCTCATAGTTACTGTAAGGCAGGTTGACGATGTCTTAATGTGTTCTGAGCGGCTCTTAATGAGCGAAGACGCCGTCCTACAGGGCGATCTTTTGAAGAACACACCTATATGAGTGACACTACTGGTCATAGTGTGGGAGAGTTGGGAGAATCTCTAGTAAGCTCATGAAGGGCCGAGGAGTATGACTTATAAGCTCCACCCGAGGGGAAGGCTAAGGTAGCCTAGTACCGTGCCGGCATTGAGCGAAACTTGCTGCACAAAGACTGACAATTCAAGGCATAGTCCATTGTTCGGTTGTAGTCAAGCGTAGCACCTTGCCTAGGTGGAAGTTCAACTTAACAGTCTCCACCGAAGTGCGGGTATATTAAACGAGTGAATGGAACTAATGTGTCATCTGATGTGCATATGAGATCTGGTGGGGGATTGTTGAATGTAGATGGACTGCAGCCCAGTAAGGCAGCCCATGTAGTCTACAATTCCTGAAATCTCAAGGCCCATCACGTTGGCAGCTTGGGACAGCCTTGGGGAACAAAGTTTAGTCCCACATTGCTAGTTGGGAGAGAGTTGGAGTGATTTATAAGGGCTGATGCTCTAGTCATTCCAAGTGAGTGAGAATAGAAGGAGCCCTCGCGCACTCCTCCTCCTCCGCCCGCCCCGCCTCGCCTCGTCACGCACGTCGCGTTTCGTCGAGGCGTAGCGTCCTGACGATGCACTTGTTGTTCAGAAGGTCGAGCTCGATGTTGCCTCATGGGACGCTCCGGCGGTAGGCGAGGCAGCGCCGACGTGGTGACCGTACTTCTTGTATTCTTTCGCCTGTCGCTTGGGTTATTGTAGGTGAGGTGCAGCTGGTGGGCTCGTGGGATTGCCGTGACCTTGCCTGGATCCAGATGCTCAGAGAAGAGGCAGAGCGAGCGGCCGTCCGGAGTCAGCGCGGCGGCGGCGCTGACGATGCGGCTGCAGCCTTTGGCGGTTGGGACGGTGTGCAGGATATCGAGGGCGTCGTCGCTCCGGCCGAGGATTCGACCGGATCGCGCGACGCGGAACCGGTGCAGGCCTAAGACGCTGTCGTCGGAGATTGCGGCGCATGTGCCGGAGAGGAAGCCGACGAGGACCGACCACGCGGGGCTGTCGTCCGCGCCGGCCGGTACGCAGAGGTAGTCCGTGCCCGGGGCGACGCGCGGGATCCGTGGCGAGCAGGCACGGCGCCAGCAGCAGAAGCATCTGTACAGATTGCAGCTGCTGCTGGCCTCCTCCGTCTGCTTCGCCTTCTCGTCGGCCGCCGCCGCCATCTTCGAGCTCCTCCAACTTCTGAGGTTGTTTGTGCCAGCTCTTTATCTGTCTGGGCCAGACCCGCCTTCAGAAAAGCACCCGGCAAGAACCAAGAGAGAGCTGTCGACCGCCGCCGCATCCCCCTTCCAGATCCATGTCTTCGTCGGCGCCGCCACACTCATCCACCATGCGTGGCCTCCCTTCCCAGCGTGGCCTTCACCCCGAGATCTTCTCGGGCAAGAATTTTTTTTTAGAGAAATAGGGCGACGCCCCAGCTCCAAATATATTGAAGCCACCAAAGTCACAGACAGCGTGCACACAACATCAGAACCAAGTTCACACACTAACATATCTTACAAAACACCCGCTCAAGACACGAGACAGCCGGAGGCACCATAAACCAGCACAGATTACATCAAGGCCGCCCGAGAGCTTGGAATCTTGCACCATCACCTACCAGGAACAAATCATTTGCTTCCAGCGTTCTCTTCAGTTCCTCCGCAGTGATCAGCATTGGACCAAGCCCTCTTGTGCAATTCAAGTCACAGACCTCCGGTGTCGTTCTCGCCCTCTTCGTGGGGTTAACCGGGCTCCGGCCACAACAGCGAGCGGCGGCAGCCGAGCTACCCCCCATCTTGCTCAACATCGCCGCCAAGCACCCCTCTTCCTTCCTCCTTCAACGAATCTTCCACCGAGCAACATTGTAGAGCAAGTGGTGCCACAGCCCCCGCATGCCAAGCCATGGGGAACGGTTGAAAACAAAGTCATTTACGGTAATCCAGAGAGTTCTCAGCACAGCAGCAAAGATCATATTAACAAGACTATTCTTCTTTTTGTCCTCCCGAGAGAGGAGACAACATGCATATTTGAAACAACAAACCCAATCTCCAAGGCGGAACAAACTTCCCTCCAAAGCTCAGAAGCCACAACACAATCAAAGAAAAGGTGTTGGCAAGATTCCAGCTCATTGCAGAACACACAAGTTAAATCATCCACACTTTGTCTCTTAACCAAATTATCTCTAGTGAGCAATTTGTTATGAAACAGTAACCAAAGGAAGAAATGGATTTTAGGAGGAATTTTGATCTTCCAAACACAATGAATATTAACAGGCATAATACCACCAAAATTAATCACAGCATACATAGATTTCACACTGTAAATACCATTTGCTTCCCAATTCCAAATCAAACTATCTTTTGTATCATCAAAAGAAATAGTTTGGGCAATTTGTTGTATCTCAAACCATTGTAACATCAGATTATGGTCAAAACATCTCCTAAAAGTTACTTTCGTGGAAGATCCATCCCAAAGGTCAGCAATAGACCTATTCTGCTCATTGACTAGGACATAAATCTCCCAGATCTTGGATGGCCAAAGAACAAGAGCCAAACCGAGTGATCTTCCCGAACTTTATATTTCTACCATTTCCAACCTTCCATTGGTACCCCATTTTAGCAGCTCTGGCAGCCCACATAACCCCTTTCCAAAAGGGAGAGGCACCATTCAGAGTGCAAGAGAAAAAATTAGGATTGTCCAAGTTGTATTTATCATCAACTATCCTTTTCCACAATTTATCCTCACTTAAGTGATACCTTTTAATCCAAGAGGCTAAAAGGCACAAGTTCATCTCTCGCCAAGTCGGGAATGCCCAACCCACCAAACTCCTTTTTCCTAGTCACCAAACCCCGAGTTGGCTAGGTGGTATTTATGGTGTCCCTCATAGTTATCCCATAGGCAATGAGCCATTTGGGAATTAATAAGGGTAATAGCCCATCTTGGAAACTTAATAACACTAAGGAGGTAGAGAGGAATGCTAGCCAGCACACTTTTAACCAGCTCAAGCTTGGCAGCATGGCTAAGAAGTTTTCCTCTCCAGCCCCCAGCTCTATTGAGAATCTTATCCACAACAGAGTTGGATATCTTCTTTTCTAAGTTTACTATGATGAAGAGGAACTCCAAGATAATTCATAGGAAAGTTCCCTATTTTACAACTTAGGGATTGAGCAATAAGTTGAGCATCATCCTCATCCACATTCATAGGTACAAGATCACACTTATGAAAATTAATTCTCATACCAGACATATGTTCAAAACAAGCAAGAATCCATTTCAAGTTTATAGCAGTTTGAAGCTTATTTTCTAAGAAGAGGAGGGTATCATCAGCATATTGCATGCTAATTATCCCACCCCCTCCCAAATTTTGCATAAGCCCAGCAATCTGGTGATCACCAGCAGCCTTGCACAAGACTTTAGTAAAGACATCAGCCATGAAATTAAAGAGAATGGGAGAAATAGGGTCCCCTTGCCTCACACCTCTACTAGTCAGGAAGAATTGACTATTACAATCATTGATCCTGACACCCACAGAACCTTTAAACAATAAACCCTCAATAACAGACATCCATCTAGGGCTAAAGCCCCTCATTCTCATAACCCTTAAGAGGAAATCTCTATCAACCCTATCATATGCTTTCTCATAATCTAATTTGAAAATTAGACCAGATAAACCCTTATGCACTACATCATGAATGATCTCATGTGCAGAAACCACACTTTCCAAGATATACCTACCTTTGATAAAAGGCTGTTTGGTTAGGAGAAATAAGATCCTCACTAACCAAACCTAGCCTATTCGTAGCACACTTGGAGAAAATCTTAAAACTACGAGTTAGTCAAGGCAATAGGTCTGAATTTACGTATAGTTACAGACATCGGCCTCTTTTGGAATTAAAGTTAACGGAGAAAAGTTTAACCTATACAGATCCAACTTTCCCTCATTCCCAGTCCTTAACCATTGCCATGAAATCAGCTCTAATGAGCTCCCAGAAGTGTTGATAAAAAAGAAAAGAGAAACCATCAGGTCCAGGAGCACCTTCAGCATAAGAACCAAAGATGGCATCCTTAACCTCCTTCTCAGAAAAATCAGCATTCAGCATATCATTGTGTTCTTGGGACACCATATCCTCAGGATCCCAAAAGTCATCTAATAGATCCACATCCAAACAAGTTTCTTTACAGAATAAGGTTTTATAGTAAGAAACAGCAATATCTAACATACCTTTATCATCCTCCACCATACCATCTTCACCACTGCAGCTTACAAATCTGTTTCTTTCTTCTCCTCCGGTTAGCTACGGCATGAAAATAAGCAGTATTACGATCACCCTCTAAGATGTATCTCTCTCTAGATCTTTGTCTAGCTTTTATCTCCTCATTACTCCAAATATTAGTCAACTCAATAGAAATATCTTTCATCCTTTTTTTGGAAACAGGAGATAACTTTTTGGTTTCAGAATGAATATCAAGGAGGTCATATTCAGCAATCAAACTTTGTTTGCATTTTCTTTGTGCAGATTCAATATTAGTCGACCATCCTTTCAAACCCATTCTAGTTTTCCTCATCTTAAACTGCCATCTATCAAGAGAATTCTTGAGATGACAAGGACTCTGCCAAAACTTGGCCACAACCTGATCAAAACCCTCAATTTTAAGCCACCATTTTTCAAATCTAAACTGCTTATTGTGGGGGTTTTTTAAAGCACCAGTATCCACAATCAAGGGGGTATGGTCACTACCAACCCTGGGTTTAGAAGTAAGACTACTAGCAGGGAACAAAGCATCCCAACAAGTAGAGACAAAGACTCTATCCAATAAAGCCATAACCAGGTTATCCTGATTATTTGCCCAGGAGTACTGTCGACTAGGGTTTTTCAGCTCCATAAGACTGAACTTATTAATCCAATCATTGAACAGGTTAGCCCAATGTTGGTTAATGTTGCCAGTACTTTTGTCACATTTTTCTCTAATGAGATTGAAGTCACCACCAATCAAAGTGGGGCCACTCCAGCTAGCCATGACATTGTGTAAATCATTAATAAAATCTAATTTATGCTCCTCATAAGCAGAACCATATACAGCAATGACTCTCCACACCACATTATCTTTTTTAGCCTTTATCTGAACAGAGATACAGTATGTTGAAATATCCCATCTAACTATATCAAACATGTCATAGCTAATGCCAACAAGGATCCCACCGAGCTGTCTTAACAGTGGTAGCCGATCCAAGAGAATCTACCTCCTGGATCAAGTTGCAACGAGATGAATACTTGAGAACTCCTCTTTTTTAGATTCAGAGAAGCAAATAATATCAGGGCATACTTCTCTAATGAGATCATGCACTCTAGTTATTTTATCGGGTCTATTTAGACCTCTAGAATTCCAGATTAGGGCTACTACCATTTTTAAAGATCAACCTTTTCCTACCTTTTTTCCTACTACGGACTAGAGTCCATGGTTCAATCTCATCAGGCACATCACTAAAATGATCATCCTGCTCATCAACCATCTCACTCTCCTCCTCCAACCCTGCTCTCAATTCTTCCACAGAGAGACTAATGTCCTTGGGAAGAAAAGAGGCAGGGTTAGAAAGGTGGAAATCTTCAAGTCTTTTAATTTCACCTTCTTTTATTTTTTCAATTACACTATTAGCATTTTTGGTTTTAACCCCCAGGCTAATGCCAGCATTTTTTGCTCTATCAAATAAAAGATGATTATCAAGAGCAGCAAAGGAATTGGAAAACCCAAGAGTCTTATTACCTTTAGGAATCTCCAAATTTTTCTCCTTCTTGAGGTCTTGAGCTTTTTCAATCACACTCTTACCATCTCTAGGGATTCTTGAACTCATCCTGGTTGCTTGCACAGGACCCCACTGCTTCTTCTCCTTCCAAGCCATAGGAGGCACTGGAACTTCAGGCTTGCTCACCAGGACCTCCTTCCCAGCATTGATACCTTCCAGATCATCTTCACTCTCATCATCAAATTGCTGAATCAAGTTCTTCCCAATATTATCCTCAGCTCCTCTCATCACCAAGACACTTTCATTAGGAATGAGTGCTTCCTTGCCATAAACCTTAGCTTGGACACTTGTCTCCAGGCTCATTTGAGCAGCCCTAGGACCAGAATACCCACTAGGAATGGAAGGATCAGTCTCCATTTTGCTATTGCTTCCCCCAGATTTATTCTTGTCCAAAGCCCTGAAGTCATCCCCAAGATCAGCATCATCATCAAGCTTGCCTTCCTCAATAGCATGACCAGGATCCTCACCATCATCATCATCCAGATCAATAGGCTCACCCTCATTCTCCACCAGGAAGTTAATCAGGAAAAAGCATTGTTCCATTTCAAAAAGCTTATTGGCAGGGATCTTGGACTTGTCCCTCACAGAGACTTTGACTCTAACCTCTTTGTAGAAGCTTCTGAAGATAACATGCCAGTCAATATTTACAAGAACTCCAAGAGCAGTGGAAACCTGGCAAATAGTCTTCCAAGTGAGCCACTTAGCCGGAATCCCAGTAATCTTGACCCACACCTCCTGAAATTCCTCAAAAGGTTCAGCTTCACCTTCCCAGTTAACAAAGTAGATCACCACACCATCTTTTTTGAGGTTGATGGAGGGATATTCCACCAGTTCCTTGACCCTTTTGCTTGGAGGAAATCTCACCAAGAATCTTTTAGGCCCAAGCTGTCTAATCTGCCAGTACCAGTTGACCTTCCACATATCATTGAAGCATTTCTCAAGTTCTTCAGCAGAGATCTCCCCATCTTTGACAACCACCACACCAACATTATCCATGTTTAGCCACTGAACAGCTTCTGGTCCCTCCACCTCCACATGGAAGAAACCCGAGTCCAGGATTGGCACTCCCCCGCATCGAGCAAGTAGGAAGTAAAGAGTACCACATCAGACAATTGTCCATATGGTGCCCAGTTTTGCTACAGATGAAGCACCTCTTGATTCTGGAACATAATCCAACATAATGACCCAGCTCACCGCAGTTGTAACAAGTCACATTCTTGAATTTAGGATCCAAAGCAGGTCCAGGCCCAGAGACAAGATTCATCTGCAAGTTGCTGCCACTTCTATCACCACTATTCTTAGAACCATCAGAAGCAGTCCCCTTCATACTTTTCTTCTTGTTTTTGTTGCTACCAGAGTTTTGCTGCTGTAAAGGCAATTGGCTAGCACTACTTCCCTGGCTATTTGATTGTGGCAGAGTAGAAGCAACTCCTTGCGACATCATCAACATAGGATTGAAACCAGGCGGGGGAATTTGTTGGTTACCAAAGAACTGCGGCCATTGCGCCAGCTGCATGTTCCACATATTGGGATTCATCAACGGATACATACCTTGACCATTCCCCCCCATCTGCTGCAACATAGGTTGCTGGAATTCAGACTTGACTGGGACCAGATCAGGGACGCCGCCGAGAGGAATCGCCGGTGCACTCGACGTCGCCGCTGTCGTTGGAGGGACACGACCACCAGCACCACGTCCACCAACGGCACCTCCCGCCCTCCCTAGTCCTCGACCACCACCAGCCATCTTGACGATCTCAACGAAAGATCTCCTTCCTTCAATCGCCCCCCACAGATCAGCAAACTTGATCACTGTCGGCTTAGGAAGAAAACCAGATCTAGCGGGGTAGCAATCAGAAGGTGTGAACGATTTTGATTGAACTAGATCCTTCCTGACCCAGACGAGGGTCCGGGAGGCAGGAGGAACCCTAGACTTGGTCAGGAGATTCTGGTCTGAAGCCGCCGCCAGATCCCTTTTATCCATCCTAGAAGACGGCATTCCAGAACCCGTCATTCCCTCAAAACCACCAACGGTTGGATTTCGCCCAGGTGGAATCCATCGACGGTCCCGAGCACCTGTCAGAGCAGCTCGATTTCGAAGCGGGTCCCGCCTCGGAACACTGGAGCCAGATCCCCCAATCCTCACCGGCGAAGAGCACCTCGTCGGCGACGGGTCACCTCTCCGGATCCGATCAAGCCTCCGCCGCTGACCTTCACAGCCAACAAGCCTCGCACCCAAATCACCTCCACCTCCCACTCGAGCTGGAGTAGGCCTCTGAGGTGAGCCGCGAAGAGAGAGCATCACGGCGCCCACTTCTCCAGTTCCTCCAACCCTTGCTCCGCCATGAGACGCCTCGGGTCTTCGGGATCCTTCATTTGGACCATCGCCAGCGCCGCCGCCACTTGCTCCTCGGGCAAGAATTGTCGTGTCGGTTCCTGTGAAAACTCGACTTCTGCCAAAACCAAGAACAGTGAAGGTCAAGGTGTCCTTCAAGACCTGCGATCCGCCGGCCCTCTCGCTGTGCTTCGCCAGCTGCTACGACGTGTCCGGGATCTAACGTTTTTCCCGACACCATGAGCCTGAGATCCTCCGTGCGGCAGGAGGTTTGGTGCTTCTGGCTTCTTTGTTTACAGAGCAGGGAAAGGGACTCCCATCTCTCCACCTTATCCTGGAGCACTACGTTTAGAGCTGAGAAATTTTGCCGTCTTGCCAGTCTGCGATGATGACAATGAGCACTTTGTCGTGGGCGTTCACTGATCTACGATTCAACACGCTTGTGCCTCACAGCCACTACTCTCTGCATATCTATCTACCGCTCCGATAGCAAAGCGTGGTGCACTCAGGTGGCGATGGTTGCCGAGGACACCGAAACTCAGAATAACATTATGAGGCAGGCCACTTTCATGATGCCACAGGCGTGGTATATGCAGCATCCGGGTTCATAGGCTGGGCTGATCTCTGGTGGGGAATTCTTCTGTACAATGCCCTCCATGAGAAACCCATTATCCGCTTAGCAGCGCTGCCGGTGCCGAAGCCGGGTGAAACACCCACCGACTTCGAGTTTGATGAATATCTTAACCCCTGACAATACCGTCATGTGACAATGTACAATGGTGTGATGAAGTTCATTGATTTGAAGTTTCACAAGGAAGGCTGCCTTCAACGTGAAGCGACGGGACGATCAAGGTTAGATGGCTACCATATGGACCAGACCGATTTCCTCAGATGTTTGGCATGAGGGCTTGACCTTTGATCCGTCCGACTTATCGGCCACTGGCTCGAGTTTCCTTCGTCACTTGCCTGAAATCTTGATTGAGGAGAAGAAGCTGACCTGGAAGAATTTTTCTTGCGGCGCCCCCACCCTGAGCATGCATGATGAGAGACATTGTTTGCATCCTAGTAGTGAAGATGAACTTGTGCCATCCAACAACATTTATACTTACTGTCAATACCAGGAGCTTGACGCTTGAATCATGTGCATAATGTTTTGGTGAAATGATGGCAGTGTTTGAACCGACTTATGTTCCTTCTGTTCTCTCTAGCTACTTCGCTGTGACAACATCTGTACAATCCTGATGTATGCATTGAAAGGTACGGGGTACATTTTAATGTTGTCCTATTCAAGATTCAGTTTTTTGTCATATACTCCCTTTGTGTTAAATTATATACTCACCATATTAGATTCGGTCAAAGTTAAACTTTATAAAGTTTGAACAAGTATATAGAAAAAATTGTCAGCATCTATAATATGATAACTATAACTTCCTTGTATAAATGACAACTTGGATATTGTACAACTCAAGAGATACAAGGAAGCTAGACAAAAAGAAAACCTTGCTATCACTGTGCCGAAAACATATGGACCTAGAGTAATCTAGCCATTGTAACATATATTTTGGCACTGGAAATAAGATCATCTGATCAAGATATGTCTACTCGACTATGAGAAAACGTGGGGCAGGTGCGCAATAACATGACCCCATATTATAGAAAACCATGTCCGCACACTCAAGTACGAACTCAATCCAGGGGGTAGATGCACATAAGCAAGAGCAGAACTAAATAAAAAAAAACAGAGACTACCCCTTCCCCTATGAACTTCAGATATATCAGTGTGCTATGAACTTCAGATATATCACTGTTCTATGAAGTGAAGATATATCATGGTGCCATGAGGTGCAGATATATCGATCACTGGGCACCACTTAACCTTCCAGTAGCCAAAACAAAATGCATACCAAACCTCACAGTCCACATTAATGATGTGTTTATGTACTAAAGATCACTGTTGGTTTTACATCATATTGTTTTGTTTTCTCCTTGAGGGTGGTAGTTTATTCAACATGATATCGAGGCAATGGGGACATGGAGACTTAAGTATCTTTGCAGAAGAACAGAATAACTAAATTAATAGTCCCTTTGTTACATACTTCTTGTCGTGGTTTTAGTTCATGAACTAGAACTAAAATCACAACAAGAATTATGGAACTGAGGAAGAAACCATGAAATTTATTCAAAATCGAAGTAAAGAATTAGCTTTGATAGTTTGATTTTGAATGGAATATAATATATCTGCAAGATCAGCTCTTGTTAGTCTTGTTCTTGTTTACTCGTGAATTTTCCTTTTTAACGGTAAATGATGCAATCTGCTGCCATCCATGGACAGGGAGCTACCAGAACAACTCAAGGTCCTTGATTGTCAACCAAATATATGTTGTGACAACTTGAACATACCTGCAATACGTCAGGCGAAGTTCACGCTTAGTTGTGTGTCCTAACTCTATTTTTTTCTGAACTTCTCATGATGAGAAGTAGCTGTTCATCCTCAAGAGCTCAAGGTATACGAAACCTCCTAATCTCCTATTTTTCCTGTCATGATGAGAGTGGGAGAGAACATATCACTTCTACAAACTGATTAAACACGTCATTAAAGCAGTACATGATCACAATGGGGACTCGATAGGACAAAATGCTTAGCTCCATCTACTTCTTTAGGTGAGCTCAATGCTTCACCTAGTCTTTGATTTCACATGGCCAAGACCGAAAAATAGTTTTTTTAATGCAGTAAATAGCGAATGAACACAACGTGCTTATCAACAAATTGGTTAGAGAGAGAGAGAGAGAGAGAGAGAGAGAGAGAGAGAGAGAGAGAGAGAGAGAGAGAGAGAGAGAGAGAGAGAGAGAGAGAGAGAGAGGAAATGCTCCTGCCACAAGTAAGAAAAGAAAAAAAAATTATAGTTACAACCTATTGCCACATGCATCCCCCGAACCACAACACTGCAAAACCAGAAAAATAATTATGCCATGATAATTTAGAGCAACCAATCAATCTGGAAACCGATTGATAGACCAGGGAGAATATTATTATTAAAACCCCTAATCACACCAGGGGCAGTAAGAGAGATGCCTATACTGCTCAATAATGGAGTATATACATGAGATGAAAATTAGTACATGTATGATAGAAAAAATGTGTTTAGCGCAAGTATTACTAGGTCTACACTGTTGGACACTTATTTCAAACAGTTATAGGCACAAGTAAGACTCTGTACTATGTAGTAATGTACATGTATACAGTTATACTCTTATACTGCTTAGACTAGTGGCCTGAGCTTAATCGGTGCACCATGCATTGGACGCAACAACTTTTCATTACGCGGTGCATGAGTATATGTCGGCGCAAGCTCAAATTCAAAGTGCTGAAGGATCATGCACAGGGCCATCTTAGCCTCAAGTAGCGCGAAATTCTGACCAATGCAGATCCTTGGCCCCCAACCAAACGGGAGGAAGGCACTTGGATCGTTGGATGCCTTGGAGATTCCATCAGAAAACCTCTCCGGCCTGAACTCATGCACGTTGGTTCCCCAGATGTCCGGGTCATGGTGAATGAGCAGCACCGGCATCTCGATGAGCACTCCAGTGGGGTATGTGATGCCCCCAATTTCCATCTCCTTGTATGTTCTTCGGACCAATGCAATGGACGGCGGGTACAATCGAAGGACCTCATAAAGAATCATAGTAACCTGCACCATAGATTGGTAAGGATATAATGCTTGCGGCTGCATAACAGAATTATTTTAATCTCGATATGCACTCACAGTTTTGAGCCTGCTAAAGCCGTTGTACTCAGGTTGGTTCTTCCCAAATAGGCCAAGGACCTCCTCCCTTGCACGGTCCTGCCACTCAGGGTGCATGCTCAGTAGGATCATTGTCCATGTGAGCAGTATTGATGTTGTCTCTGTCCCTACAAAATAGAACATTTTGCATTCCTCCATCACCTCTTTGATAGTCATTCCTTTGATGGATTGTCCATTGTCATCGGTTTCCCTCATGTTTGACTCAAGCATTAAGCTGAGTAAATCATCCTTGGTGTTTTCTCCTTGTTTCATAGCTTGCATTCTTTTCTCAATTAGACCTTGTAGAATGGATTCAATCTCATTATTAATATTATGCAGCCTTCTGTTGCTTTTGGTAGGCAAGGACCTGCAAATTGCGTTGGGGATGAATCAGTGAGGAAGAATTAACTATACTTAATGAGTACGTTTATTTTAGAATCTCTGATAGCTCAGCGCTCAGGACAACAGCTTTTAGAAAATGTACACCTACCCACTCATGTCATTGATTAATTAATGTTGAATGTGTACTGATTTCACATGAATGAAGACCATAATATTACAATACTATGTAAGAGAAGTGGTTTGACTTGGTATGCTCACCAGATCTAGCGACCAAGTTATCTTATAGTCCTTTGCCAACTATTCCAATGTATTACAAAATTATATAATTTTAACGTAAATTATAATAGAATCCAATGGTAAATGGTGAACAAAAAGAATCCATTGGTCAAACTTGTGTTCTTGAACTATCTGCTGGAAAAATCTACATAGTTTGAACAAATACAATCTTGTATAGTAATAAACACAGCTAAGGAACAATGCTTTGCATTATTGAAGGGTGACTAAATGGTATCGAAGCTGAACTGGTATTAACTCACAGGTATCCTGGAATGAAGATCATCTTGACGCTGGCCAAGATGCTGTCAGCTTGCTCAGACTGCAGCTCGAAAATCCTTTTCCCTTGAAGGTAGCTGCTCCCAAATGCGGTGCGTGAAATGGCATCTCCGGCGAGGCTATGGAACTCTGGGCAGACATCAAGCTCGCAGTGACCATCGCCGGAACCAAGGGACCCTGTCCATCTGATGACAAGCTCTTCGCAGCAGGAAGAGAACGCCGGAAGCATGAGCTGGAAATTAAGCCACACACCAGGGAGGCAGGGATCAATCACCCATTTTATCACAGTAGACAATCTAGTACGACGATGTACTAAATAGACTGAAATTGCACTCACTTTCAGCTTCTCAAGATGGAATGCTGGGTTGACTATCCTCCGGTGCTTGACCCACTTCTCGCCTTCGTAGGTTGCCAGGCCTTCGGAGAGCAGCCTGGACAGCTTCCGAAACTGGAGCTTCTCAAAGTGGCCAGACTTGCTGGACATCACTTGCCTGGTCAGCTCAGCGTCAGCCATGGTCACCTTGGGTATCGGGCCAAACCAGGAGATGCACGTCTTGCCATGCTCCTGGACAGTGTTGTGGAGGAAAGGTACGACGTAGGGGGAGATGTTGTGGCAGCGCAGCGGCATTGATGCCTCCTTGTTTTTCCTCACATAGTTGTCCATTAGGTCGCCGATGAGGAAGCGGTATGGTCTGCCACGAAGGCCCTGCGCACGCAGTGTCCTCTCAAGCCGCCGTGGCCGCCACCACAGCCGGTCAAGGAGCCAGGCGGCCAGCCACAGAAGCAACAGGCCAGCGAGACTGCATATCAGGAAGCTCCATGGCGACGTGGCTGGGCTCACGAGCGCTACAAAAGACATGGCTGCTCCGGATAAATTGGGGAAGAAAGGCTGAAAGGGGATGACACCTGCGAGTGCAAGTAGGTCTTGTACCGGATGAATACGGTATTCGGCCGCGACGGCATTTATAGATACTAGTGCCACCGGCAAAGGATCACCAAAATCTCTTTCTCTTGTGCTCTATTATTTTAAGGATCCTTGCAGTGCGGTTAAATATATGGCCTGTGGTATGTGCATCGATACCTTGCCTGTAAGGAACTTGATGGCTAAGAAACTAGCAATGGGATCTCCGATGGGTCAAATTATTGGCGGGAGGGGACTCGCATCATCCACCACGTTGCTGCTGTTTTGCTGCTGCTTTGTGTTGTTTGTGCCAGCTCAGAAATTCACTCTGCTTCTTGGACGACCTCTGCATCTGCAGAAAGTAACCGGACACTTTTGGGGTTTTGGTTGGCGAGGCATGTTCAGGGCAGTCTTATCTCGTCTTGGACAGGTTGCATGGAGATCTGGACCAGTTTTGACCATCTGTGTTTGATTACCTGCATGTAAGATTTTGGGCTGGGCTTCATGAAGAGTCATGGCGTTTGGTTGCCTGCATCATGTCCAGTGTGGTTACCCTGCACCGTATGTGGTGAATTTATCGCTCATAACATTATGAGGCCACTTCATTATGCCACAAGCGTGGTATATGCAGGATCCGGGTTCATATCTAGGTTTATCTGTGGTGGCGAATTCTTGTATGCAATGTCCTCGATGAGAAACCCATTGTCCTCTTTGCAGCGCTGCAGTTGGTGGAACCGTGGACAACACCCTCCGATTGAGTTCTATTGGAACTTTGAAAATCTTAACGCACGGCCATATCGTCATGTGACAATATACAATGCTGTGATGAGGTTTGTTCAGTTGAAGTTTCACATCGAAGCTCTGTTCAACCTGAAGCGACGGGATGATTAAGGTTGGATGGCTACCATATGGATCAGACCGATTTCTTCAGATGGTTGGCATGAGGGCTTGATGTTTGATACGTCCGACTTATCAGTCACCGACTCGAGTTTCATGCATCTTTTGCCTGAAATCTTGGTCGAGGGGAAGATGCTGACCTGGAAGAATTTTTCTTGCGGCAACTCCACTCTGAGCTTGCCTGATGATGATATTGTTTACATCCTAGTAGTGAAGATGAACTCTTGCCAGAGAACAACATTTCTAGTTGCTGTCAACACCAGGAGCTTGATGCTCGAATCTTGTGCAGAATGTTTTGGTGAAATGATTGCGCTGTTTGAACCAACTTATGTTCCTTCCGTTCTCTCTAGCTACCTGGGTGTGACACCACGTGTACTATCCTAATGTATGCATGAAAGGTACGGAGTATATGTTGATGTTGTCTTATTCAAGATTCAGTTCTTGTTATATACTCCCTTTGTTTTAAACTATATACTCACCATATTAGTTTTGGTCTAGTCAACAAGTCTACTGATTAAACCATCATCGCTGCAATTTACAACCACAAATGGGTACATTGATAGGACAAAATGCTTTGTTTCCTCTACTTCTTCAGGTGAGCTCAATGCTTCACTTGGCCTCTGCTTTCAAAAGGCCAAGGCCGCAAAATAAGTTTTAGAATACAGGAGATAGAAAATGAACACAACATGCATATCAACATATCGGTTAGAGAGGCAATGCTCTTGCCAAAAGTTTTGCCGCAAGAAACCCCTATACGACAACAATGAAAAACTTGATAAACTATTGTGCCACGACAGAACGGAGCAACCAATCAATCTGGAAGAGATTGATAGGGAAGGAGGATATTATAATTAACAACCCCAATCACACCAGGGGCTGTAAGAGAGATTCCTCACTGCTCGATAATGGTATATACATGAAAAGGAAAATCAATACACACATGATGATCCAAAAATACATTTAGTGGAAGTATTACATAGGTCTACATCGCTAGACTTTTATTTCAAACAGTTATAGGTAATTAAAGCCTCACTACATATCTAGGCACAAGTAAGACTAGTAAAGTACATGTGGTTGGCTATATTGCTTAGACTAGTGCCTTGAGCTTAATCGGTGCACCATGCATAGGACGCAACATTTTTCCATTATGCGGTGCATGAGTATATGTTGGCGCAAGCTCAAACTCAAAGTGTTGAAGGATCATGCACACTGCCATCTTAGCCTCAAGAAGCGCAAAATTCTGACCGATGCAGATCCGTGGCCCCCAACCAAATGGGAGGAATGCACTTGGATCACTGGATGCCTTGGAGATTCCCTCAGCAAACCTCTCCGGCCTGAACTCATGCACATCGGTTCCCCATATGCCCGGGTCATGGTGAATGAGCAGCACTGGCATCTCGATGACCACTCCAGCAGGGTATGTGATGCCTCCGATTTCCATCTCCTTGTATGTTTTCCGGATTAATGCAATGGCTGGCGGGTACAGCCGAAGGACCTCATATAGAATCATAGTGACCTGTACCATAGATTGTTAAGGATTTAATACCTGTTGTTGCATAAAAAATCATGTAATCTCAATTTGCACTCACTGTTTTGAGCCTGCTAAAACTGTCGTACTCAGGTTGGTTCTTCCCAAATAGGCCAAGGACCTCCTCCCTTGCACGATCCTGCCACTCAGGGTGCATACTCAGCAGTATCACTGTCCATGTGAGCAGTATCGATGTCGTCTCTGTCCCTGCAAAATAGAACATTTTGCATTCCTCTATCACCTCTTTGATAGTCATTCCTCCGTTGCCATCGGTTTCCCTCATGTTTGACTCAAGCATTAAGCTGAGCAAATCATCTTTGGTGCGTTCTCCTTGTCGCATAGCTTGCATTCTTTTCCCAATTAGACCTTGTAGAATGGTTTCAATCTCACTGTTAATTTGATGCATTCTTCGGTTGTTTTTGGTAGGCAAGGACCTGTAAATTGTGATGCGCACATATCAGCACTGATGGGTTAGTACGAGTATACTAAATGAGTACTTCAGAATTTCGTGATAGCCTAGCACAAAGAGATAGAGTTTCTTCTTTTTATCAGGGATTTTATTTTCAAGGATTTCAGGAAAAAAGTCTCTTGTTATTTTCTATTCTATCACTGGACATAATGCAAAGATAAGATAAGTTATTCTTCGTCGACAAATATCAAAAAATTTACACGTAATACTCCATAGATAGTTCGAATTGGATAGCAACAATAATCAATTTTAGCGTGAATTGTTTGGATAGTAGCGTCTAAGACAGCAGTACACCCGCAACTCCTGTGAATGTGCTACTGACTTCAAAGACAATAAAATTTAAATACTACTCTATGTAAGAAAAGTGGTTTGACTTGGTATGGTCTCCAGAACTGATATTAACTCACAAGTAGCCGGGAATGAAGATCATCTTAATGCTGGCCAATATGCGGTCAGCTTGCTCAGACTGCAGGTCGAAAATCCTTTTTCCTTCAAGGTAGCTGCTGCCAAATGCGGTGCGTGAAATGGCATCTCCAGCGAGGCTATGGAACTCGGGGCAGACATCAACCTCGCAGCAACCCTCCGAACCAAAGGACTCTGTCCATCTGGTGACAAGCTCTTCACAACAGGAAGCAAACGCCGGCAACATGAGCTGGAAATTAAGCCGCGCACTCCAGGGATCAATCACACATTTAATCAGAATAGACAATCTAGTACTAAATAGACTGAAATCGGTTCTATGCATAAAACAGATTAATTGCACCTAATTTTTTATAGAAAAAAGTTTGAACTTACTTTGAGCTTCTCGAGATGGAATGCAGGGTTGAGAATCCTCCGGTGCTTGACCCATTTCTCACCCTCGTAGGTCGCTACGCCCTCGGCGAGTAGCCTGGACAGCTTCGGAAACTGGAGCTTCTCAAAGTGACCGGACTTGCTGGACATCACTTGCCTGGTCAGCTCAGCGTCAGTGATGGTCACCTTGGGTATCGGGCCGAACCAGGAGATGCACGTCTTGCCGTGCTCCCGGACGGCGTTGTGGAGGAAAGGCACGACGTTGGGGACGATGTCGTGGCAGCGCAGCGGCATTGGTGGCTCCTTGTTTTTTCGCCCGTAGTCATCCATCAGGTTGCCAATGAGGAAGCGGTATGGCCTGCCACGGAGGCCCTGGGCACGCAGCACCCTCTCAAGCCGCCGTGGCCGCCACCACAGCCGGTCGAGGAGCCAGGCAGCCTGCCATAGAAACAACAGGCCAGCGAGACTGCATATCAAGAAGGTCCATGGCGACATGGCTGGGCTCAGGAAGGCTGGAAATGACATTCGAGACAAATAGGAGAAGAAAGGCTGAAAGACGATGGCAGCTGCAAGTGGACCTTGTGTTGGATGGATGGATATGGTATTTGGCGGCGACGCCATTTATAGATGCTAGTGCCACCGGCAAAGGATCACAAAAATCGCTTGTGCCCAATTATTTTAAGGATCCCTGCAGCGCAGCTAGATATGTGGCCTGTGGTCAGATCGGTCAGCCTTGGCAAGTTCATCGAACACTCCTACCTTCCCGTAAGGAACTTGACGGCTAAGAAACTATTAACGGGATCTCTGATTGGTCAAACTTTGAACCTGAGTTGCACACCCAGCATCCACCATGTGCTGGTGTTTCATTGCTGCTTCGTGCTGTTTGTGCTAGTTCAGAAATTCACTCTGCTTCGGTGACCTTCATCTTCCGGCATCATGCCATGAACCAGTTGCACAGAGTAACCGGACACTTTGGGCATTACTTGAAAGATTACTCGGACTTACGGTGAACTAGCTTATGTGGTTGGATTATGCATGGGCGACGTTTGTGTGATACCCTTTCTAAAAGCGTCGTTTTTTTAGAACCTCTTGTTGTTGAGTGATGGTGGATTGGTGGTTGATGTTGGCGTATATTGCTCACGTCTTTGGTTCCTTGAGCATGAATTTTTGGGTATTCTTCTTTTATTGTTTCTTTTCTGATAATTTTGGTGTGTGCTTCCTTGATATCTCGATCAGATCTTAATGTCGTGTTACATAGGTCAGGTGTATTGCCTCTTTTATCAAAAAATAAACTGACACACTGGTCCTGTTTGATTAGTGAGGCAAGTTCATGACGCTGTCTCGACTTGGACGTGCGGGGTGAAGATTTGAACAAGCTTGCTGGATGTATCTCTGCCCATCCATGAATACTGAGGGAGATTATAGTCATCTGGATTGCTTTAATAGATGAAAAAAAAGATAACCAGGCAGTTTCATATGTAGCTAATTATTCTAGGGGCTCGGTCAATTTGGATGACAAGAAATCTGAAGATAATTTGTGGCATTCACCCAGATCTTTATAGGTCAGGGTGGGCATTCGGTTTTAACCGAAATTTCGGTTCGGTTTTTGCGGTTTTTGAACAAATTCGGTTTTCAAAAATGGTAACCGAAATTGGCATGCAAATTTAGGAAACCGAAGATTCGGTTAACCGACAAATTCGGTTCAGTTTTTTGTTAAAATCGAATGAACCTACTCACTTGAACAAATAGTAGGCATCACGGAAGAAAGCAAATAGTGATTGACATATCAACACAAAAAGCATCAACTGCGCAAGAAATCGACAAATGAGCACCAATCGTGGAGGGATGCTATTTGGTAGGTTGCGGCGCTCGTGGTATAGGTGCATTACTCGTGAGCGATTAAAAGGGGTAGCTAAGACTTCGAGCGACGTGTTCTATTATGCATGCTTCACGCTATATTCAGAAAAAGTTAGTACATCAAAAACCAAAGTCATACATTGAATGAACAATTTTTGGAACATCAAACGCAATTGGGCTTCTATGGAATGATCGATTTATGCACAAATTGATGGTAGGTTACTCAATTCGGTCTATTCGGTCTTGTTCGGTTGGTGGGGCTAAAAACCGAATTCTACCAAATTTAATTCGGTTAGTATAAATGAAAACGGAAAAAATAGCGGTTAATGGTCGGTCTTTTCGGTTTCGGCTTTGGTTCGGTTTTTGGTTTCACGGTTTTTATGCCCACCCTGATTTATAGGTACAGATCCATTTTAAAAATAAGTTAAAATGGCTGAAATACAGAGCAAAAAAGAAACAAGTATGACCTGTCGGCCTATCTAGGTAGGTAGCTTCATCTGAACTTTATTTTATATACTGTACAAAATCAATAAAGATATGCAGCCGAGTCCTACTGTTTTCCATTTAAAAAACGAATTTTGTGTTTGATTACCTGTTGGGCTGTGCTGATGAAAAGGCATGACGGCTTTTGTTTGTCTGCATGATGCCCGATGTGGTCACCTTGCACCATGTATTGTCCACTTTGTTCTTATTGCAGGTAACATCAGGTCGTACACACGCTTAGAAAAAAGTAGCAGCAAAATTGTTAGAGCATCTCCACTCGTTTGCCCTCCCCACGTCAAAATCCGGGGAAATTTTCGTCCGGATTGGACGTAAATTTGGCGTGGGGAGGAGTAGTTTCCCAGCCGCGATCTCAGGGGAAGACGGCGATCTAAATTTGAAAAACGGAAACTTGACAAACTACGGCATAAAACGGTCGAATTTAGACTAAATTTAATGATATTTACTATATAGAGGGCGAAGTTCATACATAGAGGCCGAATTCGACTATATTTCGAATTCAGCTAGGGGAATACAACTGTAAATTTTAAAACACGGCGCTCTACATGCCGAAATGGCGGTAGAACACCGTGTAGTCGCAGTCGCCGCCATCATCGTTGGAGCTGTCGTCGTCGAACTGTGGCGGCGCCGAAGCCGCCTGGCTGCTGCCTTGGCCGGCGTCTCCCCACCGTCCGCTGGTGCGAGGCGGGGACGGCGATGGCTTGTACAGCTCGTCGTCGGAGACTTCGAGGTCGACGACGGGGATGACGGCGCCGGATGGAGGAGTCGCAGGCCGCCGGAAGCGAGCGCAGTCCTGGAGGTGCCTCGCCTGCCGCTCCGCTTCCTCCTTCTCCCACTGCTCCCTCGACCAGGCGCAGGCCTGGTCGAGCGGCATGGCGTTGTCGGCGGGTACGAGGTCCTGGAGGGACCTCGCGATGACGGCTTCGAGGATGGCGGCGTCCTCGGCGGTTTCTTCCTCCTCGACCTTCACCTTCGCCGGTTTGCGCTTCCGCTCGCCGGAGGTATCGTGGTCGCGCTTGGGGCGGCGCCGTCCTTGTGCCGTCGATGGTTCGCGGATGACGATGCCGCCGCCGCCGCGTGTGCGGTGGCTCGGCGGGGAAGCCGGCTCCTTTTTCACCGGCGCCAAGGATGGCGCTGACCTGGAGATCGACCTCGCCGCCGAACCGGACGACGAGGAACTGGCAGCCATACGCCGTGGCTGCCAACTGTTCGATGCCCTCGATAGAGGGGGCATCGTGAGCCTCGGCGAGTTGCCGCCCTCGATGTGCTCGAGGACGTTGTGGAGCGTCCTATCCGGCGCGCTCCACCAACGCCGGCAACCCGCGGCGTTGTTGCGCGGAGGCGGAGGTGGCGGGCCGTCGTAGGACGCCAGTTCGCGCTCCCACCGCCGGAGAAAGAACGAATTCCACCGAGTGTAGTTCTCGGGGTGGTGGCGCGGGTCGGCGCGTTCTTCCTCCGTCATCCCCATCCGCGCCTCCTCGATGGCGACGTCGAGGGCGTGGCCCTGGGGCGGCGGCGGGATTGGCACGCCACCAGCGCTTAGCCGCCACCCGCCGCCGGGGGGCCTCGTGTCCGGCGGGCAGGGGTTCCCCGCCTGGTGGAGGAGGTGCCCCTCCCACGTGTGGAGAGATCGGCGGGGGAACCCGTTGTTGGATGCGCCGTCGTCGTCGTAGAACGCCATCGCTGGAGGTGGAGGTGGAGGGTGAGATGGAGGAAGAGTGGAGCAGGGGCGTCGCGGCGAGCGGAGTGAGCAGGGGCGTCGCGGCGAGCGGAGTGAGCAGGGGCGTCGCGGCGAGCGGAGTGGCTTTAAATAGGCGCGGCGGGCGCGGCGGGCGCCGACGATTAATGCCGCGTGGAAGACGATGCGTGCGCGGAAGACGATGCGACGGCATTAACTCGCCGCGTGGAAGCTACGCGGCCGGCGAATGCTGACCGGCGGCAGGCTTTTACAGCGCGCGGAAGACGATGCGATGAGGACGACGATCGGTGTCTCTCGCCGACAAGTTGGGGCCACCAGACGCGCGGGAAGTTTCCTCGCCCTTTCGCGCGCTTTTGTTTCGTCCGGAGTCCCCGACAGCTCCCCGGGGGGCCGGGGATGGCGTGGGATCGCCGGATGAATTTAGGCCCAAATCCGGACGAAATCGAGGAACCGGGGGCGCGACTAGACCGAATTTCGCCGTCCGGATGGAAAAAACGTCGTTCGGGGGCCTCGTCGGTGAGACGAGTGGAGATGCTCTTACAAGCGGAGTAACAATAACCCAGTCCATAAGCCTACTTGAAGTGCTACTTAATTCATTGTTGTCTATTCCCATGGTTGGTCTTCTCTCTAGATACAAACTTGAAGTAATCCTCGTTACCTTTTTCTCTACTTTCAAAACCTTTATAGAAACTATGCTTTCAAACAATTGACTTGTTCATGACACAATTACTCTGAAACATACGATAGTTATTTCTCCCTCTTTGCACCACAGACCAGATCATCTAGAATGATAAAATAACAACATTTCAGCATGTACAACAAGCACGCACTATAGTCCCTACCTGTGAGCAGTGTTCATCACCATAAATTTATTATATCTTGTGCTTCATTATACAGGAAATGGTTCAAAGCTACTGTTGATGATGATCCTGATAGCACACATGACAGAGTTATATAGATCAGGTTCCACATCAACTCTGTTGCTCTCTTTAATGGCAACAACCACCTCCTTGACAACCAAAATTTTGTTGTTGAAGGCACACTCCATGAAGGATCCCCCTTACTCTTGCCACTGGTCAGTGACTTAGTAATTACTTTATCAGAACCATCAAGGATAATGTTCTCCATCTCCTGGCTACAAGAAGGCGCGTCTGCCGCACCTCCCCCATGGGTGGCCCTGGGTGAGTTCGGCCCGGCATCCAGTCCTCGGCTGGCATGCTGCCGCCCCCTCCGGCAGTCCCATCCGCTGGGCTGCCCGTCGACGGCGCTCCAGAGGACACGGCGGCAACCTCTCCACCTCCAGCGTCCTCCTTCGTGCTTGCTGCAGCTGCGCTTGCTTGCCGCAGGTCAGACACGGCCATTGGTGGCCACATGCGTCGCACTCGCCACTTCCGCAAGTCCTCGATGGCGAATCTTGCTGCTCCTTCTGATGGGTGATGTCTACGGGAGCTTCTATTCTTGTAGACAGTGTTGGGCCTCCAAGAGCAGAGGTTTGTAGAACAGCAGCAAGTTTCCCTTAAGTGGATCACCCAAGGTTTATCGATCTCGGGGAGGAAGAGGTCAAAGATATCCCTCTCATGCAACCCTGCAACCACAAAGCAAGAAGTCTCTTGTGTCCCCAACACACCTAATAGGTGCACTAGTTCGGCGAAGAGATAGTGAAATACAGGTGGTATGAATAAGTAGTAGCAACGGCACCAGAAAAGTGCTTTGCCCAGGACAGTAAACAAGCGGTAGTAACGCAGCAGTAGTAACGCAGCAAGTAGTAACGCAGATAAAACGAGTAAATAAGCAGCGATAGCGATATTTAGGAACAAGGCCTAGGGATTAGACTTTCACTAGTGGACACTCTCAACATTGATCACATAACAGAATAGATAAATGCATACTCTACACTTTTGTTGGATGATGAACACATTGCGTAGGATTACACGAACCCTCAATGCCGGAGTTAACAAGCTCCACAATAATGCTCATATTTTAGTAACCTTTAGTGTAAGATAGATCAAAAGACTAAACCAAGTACTAGCATAGCATGCACACTGTCACCTTCATGCATATGTAGGAGGAATAGATCACATCAATATTATTATAGCAATAGTTAACTTCGCAATCTACAAGAGATCATGATCATAGCATAAACCAAGTACTAACACGGTGCACACACTGTCACCTTTGCACACGTGCAGGAGGAATAAAACTACTTTAATAACATTGCTAGAGTAGCACATAGATAAATTGTGATACAAACACATTGCAATCATAAAGAGATATAAATAAGCACCTCACTATGCCATTCAACAGTGAATAAGTATTCTGTGAAATATAGCCTAAGAGACCCACACGGTGCACACACTGTCACCTTTACACACGTGGGACAAGGAGTCCCCGGAGATCACATAAGTAAAACTCACTTGACTAGCATAATGACATCTAGATTACAAGCATCATCATATGCATCTCAATCATGTAAGGCAGCTCATGAGATTATTGTATTGAAGCACATAGGAGAGAGATTAACCACATAGCTACCGGTACAGCCCCGAGCCTCGATGGAGAACTACTCCCTCCTCATGGGAGCAGACAGCGGTGATGAAGATGGCGGTGGAGATGGCAGCGGTGTCGATGGAGAAGCCTTCCGGGGCACTTCCCCGCTCCGGCAGGGTGCCGGAACAGAGACTCCTGTCCCCCAGATCTTGGCTTCGCGATGGCGGCGGCTCTGGAAGGTTTTCCGTATCGTGGTTCTTCGCATCAGGGGTTTCGCGACGGAGGCATTAAGTAGGCGGAAGGGCGAGTCGGGGGCCCGACGAGGGGCCACACCATAGGGCGGCGCGGGCCCCCTAGGCCGCGCCGCCTTGTGGTGTCGCCACCTCGTGGCCCCACTTCGTATGTTCTTCGGTCTTCTGGAAGCTCCGTGGAAAAATAGGCCCCCGGGTCTTCGTTTCGTCCAATTCCGAGAATATTTCGTTACTAGGATTTACGAAACCAAAAACAGCGGAAAACGAGAACCGGCACTTCGGCATCTTGTTAATAGGTTAGTTCCAGAAAATGCATGAATATGACATAAAGTGTGCATAAAACATTTAGGTATCATCAATAATATGGCATAGAACATAAGAAATTATCGATACGTCGGAGACGTATCAAGCATCCCCAAGCTTAGTTCGCTCGTCCCGAGCAGGTAAAACGATAACAAAGATAATTTCGAAGTGATATGCCATCATAACCTTGATCATACTATTTGTAAACATATGTAGTGAATGCAGCGATCAAAACAATGGTAATGACATGAGTAAACAAGTGAATCATAAAGCAAAGACTTTTCATGAATAGTACTTCAAGACAAGTATTAATAAGTCTTGCATAAGAGTTAACTCATAAAGCAATAAATCAAAGTAAAGGTATTGAAGCAACACAAAGGAAGATTAAGTTTCAGCGGTTGCTTTCAACTTGTAACATGTATATCTCATGGATAATAGTCAACATAGAGCAATATAACAAGTACAATATGCAAGTATGTAGGAATCAATGCACGGTTCACACAAGTGTTTGCTTCTTGAGGTGGAGAGAAATAGGTGAACTGACTCAACATAAAAGTAAAGAGAATGGTCCTTCAAAGAGGAAAGCATCGATTGCTATATTTGTGCAAGAGCTTTTATTTTGAAAACATGAAACAATTTTGTCAACGGTAGTAATAAAGCATATGAGTTATGTACATTATATCTTACAAGTTGCAAGTCTCATGCATAGTATACTAATAGTGCCCGCACCTTGTCCTAATTAACTTGGACTACCTGGATCTTTGCAATGCACATGTTTTGACCAAGTGTCACAATGGGGTACCTCCATGCCGCCTTTACAAAGGTCTAAGGAGAAAGCTCGCATTTTGGATTTCTCGCTTTTGATTATTCTCAACTTAGACATCCATACCGGGACAACATGGACAACAGATAATGGACTCCTCTTTAATGCATAAGCATGTGGCAACAATTATTATTCTCATATGAGATTGAGGATATGTATGTCCAAACTGAAACTTCCACCATGAATCATGGCTTTAGTTAGCGGCCCAAAGTTCTTCTCTAACAATATGCAAGCTCCAACCATGAAGGTGGTAGATCTCTCTTGCTTCAGACAAGACGGACATGCATAGCAACTCACATGATATCCAACAAATAATAGTTGATGGCGTCCCCAGAAAACATGGTTATCGCACAACAAGCAACTTAATAAGAGATAAAGTGCATAAGTACATATTCAATACCACAATAGTTTTTAAGCTATTTGTCCCATGAGCTATATATTGCAAAGGTGAATGATGGAATTTTAAAGGTAGCACTCAAGCAATTTACTTTGGAATGGCGGATGAATACCATGTAGTAGGTAGGTATGGTGGACACAAATGGCATAGTGGTTGGCTCAAGTATTTTGGATGCATGAGAAGTATTCCCTCTCGATACAAGGTTTAGGCTAGCAAGGTTATTTGAAACAAACACAAGGATGAACGGTACAGCAAAACTCACATAAAAGACATATGGTAAACATTATAAGACTCTACACCGTCTTCCTTGTTGTTCAAAATTCAATACTAGATATTATCTAGACTCTAGAGAAACCAAATATGCAAACCAAATTAGCAAGCTCTAAGTGTTTCTTAATTAATGGGTGCAAAGTATATGATGCAAGAGCTTAAACATGAGCACAACAATTGCCAAGTATCACATTATCCAAGATATTATAGCAATTTACTACATGTATCATTTTCCAATTCCAACCATATAACAAATTAACGAAGAAGAAACTTCGCCATGAAAATTAAAAGCTAAGAACACATGTGTTCATATGAACCAGCGGAGCGTGTCTCTCTCCCACACAAGCATTTATTCAAACAAAAACAAAAACAAAAGCACACGGACGCTCCAAGTAAAGTACATAAGATGTGGCCGAATAAAAATATAGTTTCAAGAGAAGGAACCCGATAATTTGTCGATGAAGAAGGGGATGCCTTGGGCATCCCCAAGCTTAGATGCTTGAGTCTTCTTGAAATATGCGAGGATGAACCACCGGGCATCCCCAAGCTTAGAGCTTTCACTCTTCTTGATCATAGTATATCATCCTCCTCTCTTGACCCTTGAAAACTTCCTCCACACCAAACTCGAAACAAACTCATTAGAGGGTTAGTGCATAATCAAAAACTCACATGTTCAGAGGTGACACAATCATTCTTAACACTTCTGGAAATTGCTCAAAGCTACTGGAAGGTAATGGAACAAAGAAATCCACCCAATGAAGGAGATATGCCCTAGAGGCAATAATAAAGTGGTTATTATTTATATCTTTGTGTTTATGATAAATGTTTATATATCATGCTATAATTGTATTAACCGAAACATTAGTACATGTGTGATATGTAGACAACAAAGAAGTCCCTAGTATGCCTCTTAAACTAGCTTGTTGATTAATGGATGATTAGTTTCATAATCATGAACATTGGATGTTATTAATAACAAGGTTATATCATTATATGAATGATGTAATGGACACACCCAATTAAGCGTAGCATAAGATCTCGTCATTAAGTTTTTTGCTATAAGCTTTCGATACATAGTTACCTAGTCCTTATGACCATGAGATCATGTAAATCACTTATACCGGAAAGGTACTTTGATTACATCAAACGCCACTGCGTAAATGGGTGGTTATAAAGGTGGGATTAAGTATCCGGAAAGTATGAGTTGAGGCATATGGATCAACAGTGGGATTTGTCCATCCCGATGACGGATAGATATACTCCGGGCCCTCTCGGTGGAATGTCGTCTAATGTCTTGCAAGCATATGAATAAGTTCATAAGAGACCACATACCACGGTACCGAGTAAAGAGTACTTGTCAGGAGACGAGGTTGAACGAGGTATAGAGTGATACCGAAGATCAAACCTCGGACAAGTAAAATATCGCGTGACAAAGGGAATTGGTATCGTATGTGAATGGTTCTTTCGATCACTGAAGTCATCGTTGAATATGTGGGAGCCATTATGGATCTCCAGATCCCGCTATTGGTTATTGGTCGGAGTGAGTACTCAACCATGTCCGCATAGTTCACGAACCGTAGGGTGACACACTTAAAGTTGGATGTTGAAATGGTAGAACTTGAATATGGAATGGAGTTCGAATATTTGTTCGGAGTCCCGGATGAGATCCCGGACATCACGAGGAGTTCCGGAATGGTCCGGAGAATAAGATTCATATATAGGAAGTCATATTCCAAGTTTGGAAATGATCCAGGTGCATTTATGGCAGGTTCTAGAAGGTTCTAGAAAAGTCCGGAAGAATTGCATTATGGAAGGTGGAGTCCCGGAGGGACTCCACTAGCATGGCCAGCCAGCCCTAAGGGGAAGGAATCCCAGGTGGATTCCACCCGAGGTGGCCGGCCACCCCACCTAAGGAAAGGTGGGAGTCCCACCTTGGGTAGGACTCCTCCTTGAGTAGGTTTCCCACCTTTGGGAAGTTTTGGTGTTGGGGTCTTATTCGAAGACTTGGACTACAACTCTTGGGGCTTCCACCTATATAATGAGGGGCATAGGAGAGGGGGCTGACCACCACAAGCCCATAGCTTGGCCGCACCCATAGGTGGCCGGCCACCCCCTCTCCCAACCCTAGCCGCCCCTCTCTCCTCCTCTTCTCCCGCACGCTTAGCGAAGCTCCGCCGGAGATCTCCATCGCCACCGCCACCACGCCGTCGTGCTGCCGGATTCAAGGAGGAGCTACTACTTCCGCTGCCCGCTGGAACGGGGAGAAGGACGTCGTCTTCATCAACAACCGAACGTGTGACCGAGTACGGAGGTGCTGCCCGTTCGTGGCACCGGAACCGATCGTGATCAAGATCTTCTACGCGCTTTTGCAAGCGGCAAGTGATCGTCTACCGCAGCAATAAGAGCCTACTCTTATAGGCTTTGGAATCTCTTCAAGGGTTAGTCTTGATCATCTCCTCGTTGCTACCGTCTTCTAGATTGCATCTTGGCTTGGATTGCGTGTTCGCGGTAGGAAAATTTTTGTTTTCTATGCAACGTTATCCTACAAGTGGTATCGTAGCCGTGTCTATGCATAGATGGTTGCACGAGTAGAACACAATGGTTTGTGGGCGTTGATGCTCTTGTTATCTTTAGTTGAGTACTTTGCATCTTTATGGCATAGTGGGATGAAGCGGCTCGGACTAACTTTACATGACCGCGTTCATGAGACTTGTTCCTCGTTCGACATGCAACTTGTATTGCATAAGAGGCTTTGCGGGTGTCTCGTCTCTCCTACTATAGTAAAGATTCAATTTACTCTTCTATTGACAACATTGGTATCAACGTTGTGGTTCATGTTCGTAGGTAGATTAGATCTATATCGAAAACCCTAAACCACGTAAAATATGCAAACCAAATTAGAGAGCGTCTAACTTGTTTTTGCAGTGGTTTGGTGATGTGATATGGCCATAATGTGATGATGAATATGTATGAGATGATCATTATTGTATTGTGGCAACCGGCAGGAGCCTTATGGTTGTCTTTAAATTTCATGTTGAGAGGTATTTCAAAGTAGTTGTAATAGTTGCTACATGGAGGACAATCATGAAGACGGCGCCATGAACCTTGACGCTACGCCGACGATGATGGAGATCATGCCCGTTGATGATGGAGATCATGTCCGTGCTTTGGAGATGAAGATCGAAGGCGCAAAGACTAAAGGGCCATATCATATCACATATGAATTGCATGTGATGTTAATCCTTTATGCATCTTATTTTGCTTAGATCGCGACGGTAGCATTATAAGATGATCCCTCACATTAATATCAAGATAATAAAGTGTTCTCCCTCGTATGCACCGTTGTGCAGCTTCGTCGTTTCGAAGCATCTCGTGATGATCGGATGTGGTAGATTTAACGTTCACATACAACGGGTGTAAGACATGTTGCACACGCGGAATACTTGGGTTTGCTTGACGAGCCTAGCATGTACGAGACATGGCCTCGGGACAATGGAAACCGAAAGGTTGAACACGAGTCATATGGATGATATGATCAACATGTTGATGTTCACCATTGAAACTACATCATCTCACGTGATGATCGGTTTTGGTGTAGTGGATTTGGATCGTGTACCACTTTACAACTATGAGGGATGTTGTATTAAGTGGGAGTTCATTAGTAATTAGATTAAAACATGAACTAATTATCATAAACATAGTCCGAGTAGTATTTTGAATTAATTTTGTAGTATTGGCATCCGTTTACTACTATGCGCTAGTCTTATAATTGAGATAGAAATACTCGTTAAAATCTGACTAGAAACTTTACGGATTAGTACCGTATTGTTAATGAATCAAGAAATGATTAAGTCCTATTGCAAACATTTAGTGAAACTCACTTTGTTGATTCATAGAGCTATGGTTTCAATTAGTACCTAAAGTTATCTTGTCTCCGTGAGACTTGAAGTTCAAATCTGTTTGAAAAGTAAGGAGCTGAAAATTTAGTTTTCAGAAATAATCAAGGTACGAGATATATGTGATATCTAAGACCTTATTGCAAGATGATAGAATATTATATGGTGAGACTACATAAACTCATAAGTTTTATGGGAATGTATGAAGGTTGAAGACGCCAGGCGTCACAATCCTCCAACTATTGGGGCACTAACAATATTCGCATATCCATGAAGTGATTGTCCTTAGTATGCACCGTTGCTAAGACTCGTCGTTTCGAAGCATCACGTGATGATCGGGTGTTATAGATTCTACGTGTGCTTCCAACGGGTGCAAGCCAGTTTTGCATATGCGAATACTAAGGTTTAAACTTTATGAGCCTAGCATGTACGTACATGGTCTCGTAAAGTTATCATGAATTGATGGATAAAATTATGAGTGAAATTGTTCATCGTATTACAAATTTACTAATAGTGAAATCTGAAACACTTGTCATATGATGATCAACTTCAAAGTAAGAACCTCAAGGTTATTGGTATTTGACCAACAAACCTAGAAGTTATTGATGTTGAAATGTTTTTCCGAATAATGAGGAAAGCTAAAAGAGAAACCGCAAAAGATATTTTGGCAAAAGAAAAGAAAAGACTAGAAAGTCTAGCTCGTGTGTATATAAATGATATACATGTTATGGTTGTATTCCTAGTTAAGTCACACAATGAAATTCTTGGGTATTAATACCATATTGGTTGGTATGAAGTGTCATACAAAACAACGCAATACAAGAATACAATGGCCTAAGTGATCGACAAGGAATATGATAGGAATGCACGTCCGGAACAAAATAAAGTGTTATTATGTTCGTCGTTGGCATTCTATCTAGCCCTTAGAATTTATAATAAAGAACTTAATAATTGTTATTTTGCTCTGGTCAAATGAAAACAATGAGTTGTTCAAATTATGACATTACTCCATGTATGATGGATAAGTTATTATAAATCTTAATGGTGAAACACACATACATAACATCGACGCTAAAAATGCCATAAGGCAAATGAATTTGAATTCCACTTATTTGTGGAACCGCAATTTAGGTCATGTTAGAAAGGATCGCATGAAGGAACTCCATGCAAATGGATTTTTGGAGTCATTCGATTTGTTGAATCGTTTGGCACTTGCAAAATCTTTTCTAAAAGGTAATGACTGAAATACCGTTCATAGGCCGAAGAGTTGAACGGGCAACTAACTTAGTGAAAACATACATAATGATATATGTGGTTCATCGGGCATAGTTATGTGCGGAAGATTCTTCTACTTCATGAAAACTTTCAAACAATGAATTGAGTATATATGTGGATATATTCAATAAGGAAAAGTTTGAAACATTTGAATAGGATTCAAATAAATTTCAGCATGAAGTGGAAATCATCGTAATAGAAATCAAATATCTATGATTGGATCATGGTGGAAATATTTGAATTACGAGTTTTAGCAAACATCTAAGAGAGTTATGAAATTGTTCTACAACTTACGTTTCTTGGAGTATCATAGTGATGATGAAGTATCCAAGAGATATATCCAAACTTTGTTGGATCAATGATGAGATAAAATATTGATGCCATTATATTTTTGTGGATTATGCTTTAGTGACTACCGCTTTTACACTGAATAGAGCATCATCATGATCCGTTTGAAATGACACCATACAAGTTATGGCATGGGTATAAACCCTAATAGTCAACCAAAATCGGATGAATGTCTTTGTTGGTTATCCCAGAGATTTAATTGGGAATTCTTCCCACGAGACAAAGACAAAAGTGTTTGTCAATGTTTCTTATTTCCGAGAAATTGTTTCGAGTGAAGTATTTGAGTGGGAGGACAATATAATTTGATAAGGTTTATGAACCCGAGCATAATGATCGAGTAGCGCAAAGCATCGGAATTGGTTTCGGAAGCGGCCACGACGATCATGGCTCTCATGACTACAAAGTGTTTTAGCCATGGAGATCGAAGTACATATTGAACCTTGTAGGTATGGTTTACTTTGTGATCAAATAAATGATTTGTGGACAAAGGATTGATTTTGAACAATGATAAACCAACTACAAAACAAAGAAGTTATGATGGGCCCCGACTCCATTAAAATGGCCATGCGCCATGAAATCCAAGATAGATGAATACTTTATGAAAGTAAATGGATCTATGAAATTGATAGACTTGGATGAAATATCCTTGAAGAAAGCTTGACTTATCGAAAAATTGTTTACGACAAAGTTCAAAGAGTTGAATACGATAAGATTAGATCTTCCGTAGCAATGCTTATAGTCTATGTGGATTATTGTAGTAATCACTACATATTTCTTTTATGAGATATGCTAGTAGGATGGCAAAATACACTACTTACATGTAAGTATGTATACAAGATACAACCAAGAGTTTTGTCTGGTCCGTGGAATACTAGATAGGTATACAAGCTTTAATTGGATAAAGTAAGTATCATGGAGTTGGAATCTTCACCGGATGAAATAGTCAAAGAGTTTTTGATTTCATCGTGAGATGATGAAGAAGCTTGCATTTGCAAGAAATTAAGTGGGAGCGCTAAGACACATTTATAATACTTTATGTAGGTGACATATAGTTGGTTATAAATGATGTAATTATATACTTGATTAAAAGGTTTCATTGAGAATTAACTTCAATGAAAGGATATGGATCGAAACAAATTTAGTGTCAAGATCTATGAAGATAGATTGAAACACATAAATAAGTTTAAAGTCAAAGTACATATGATAGATATTGAAGTAGTTCAATATAGAAATATTAAGAAAATGTTCTTGTCATGTGAAGGTTTAACAAGACTTGAGTGTATCTGACACTCAATAAGTAAAAACACATGAGTGATTATAGATCACGAATAATATGTACACAATCAGATATCATGTGCTATAAAGTGTTATGAGCATATACCAGAATGATTCATATGATGATCATTGGATGACAGTAAGAATATCCTTGAGTACTTTAGAAGAACTAAGGATATATATATATATTTTTGTATGAAGAAATGACAAACAAATCGCTGTAAGGTGTTACACCGATATTGGTTTTGTCACATATAAAATATAATTTCAATCTCAAATTAGACTAAGTGTTGTTTAAAAGGTAGCACAATGAGCTAGAAGTTGTCTATGCTAGATTTAGAAGAGTTCTAAATATTGTGACGGATTCTACAAAAGAAGGCAGAGTATGTCATTATTTTGACAATGACAAAGGATGTTAAGTCAAGAGGTTCTTTGAGAACTTGGTGTAGTTCCGACAGAGTCGAACTTTGAAGCTATATTGTGTGTGACAATATTAGTGACATATTTCGGACAACGGAATTAAGGTTCCACCGTAAGATCAAACATATTTAAATGCCAACTCATTTGGGAATGAGTGATGCGTTGAGACGCAAATGAATTACAAAATACATACGTTTCGAGCGTGTCGATCCGATGACTAAAACCTCTCCCGTGAGCAATACATGATAAAGCACCGAAGGCCAAGGTGTTATATCTTTACAAATGTAAACTAGATTATTGACTCTAGTGCAAGTGGGAGACTCGAAGGAGATATGCCCTAGAGGCAATAATAAAGTGGTTATTATTTATATCTTTGTGTTTATGATAAATGTTTATATATCATGCTATAATTGTATTAACCGAAACATTAGTACATGTGTGATATGTAGACAACAAAGAAGTCCCTAGTATGCCTCTTAAACTAGCTTGTTGATTAATGGATGATTAGTTTCATAATCATGAACATTGGATGTTATTAATAACAAGGTTATATCATTATATGAATGATGTAATGGACACACCCAATTAAGCGTAGCATAAGATCTCGTCATTAAGTTTTTTGCTATAAGCTTTCGATACATAGTTACCTAGTCCTTATGACCATGAGATCATGTAAATCACTTATACCGGAAAGGTACTTTGATTACATCAAACGCCACTCGCGTAAATGGGTGGTTATAAAGGTGGGATTAAGTATCCGGAAAGTATGAGTTGAGGCATATGGATCAACAGTGGGATTTGTCCATCCCGATGACGGATAGATATACTCGGGCCCTCTCGGTGGAATGTCGTCTAATGTCTTGCAAGCATATGAATAAGTTCATAAGAGACCACATACCACGGTACGAGTAAAGAGTACTTGTCGTGAGACGAGGTTGAACGAGGTATAGAGTGATACCGAAGATCAAACCTCGGACAAGTAAAATATCGCGTGACAAAGGGAATTGGTATCGTATGTGAATGGTTCTTTCGATCACTGAAGTCATCGTTGAATATGTGGGAGCCATTATGGATCTCCAGATCCCGCTATTGGTTATTGGTCGGAGTGAGTACTCAACCATGTCCGCATAGTTCACGAACCGTAGGGTGACACACTTAAAGTTGGATGTTGAAATGGTAGAACTTGAATATGGAATGGAGTTCGAATATTTGTTCGGAGTCCCGATGAGATCCCGGACATCACGAGGAGTTCCGGAATGGTCCGGAGAATAAGATTCATATATAGGAAGTCATATTCCAAGTTTGGAAATGATCCGGTGCATTTATGGCAGGTTCTAGAAGGTTCTAGAAAAGTCCGGAAGAATTGCATTATGGAAGGTGGAGTCCCGGAGGGACTCCACTAGCATGGCCGGCCAGCCCTAAGGGGAAGGAATCCCGGTGGATTCCACCGAGGTGGCCGGCCACCCCACCTAAGGAAAAGGTGGGAGTCCCACCTTGGGTAGGACTCCCTCCTTGAGTAGGTTTCCCACCTTTGGGAAGTTTTGGTGTTGGGGTCTTATTCGAAGACTTGGACTACAACTCTTGGGGCTTCCACCTATATAATGAGGGGCATAGGAGAGGGGGCTGACCACCACAAGCCCATAGCTTGGCCGCACCCATAGGTGGCCGGCCACCCCCTCTCCCAACCCTAACCGCCCCTCTCTCCTCCTCTTCTCCCGCACGCTTAGCGAAGCTCCGCCGGAGATCTCCATCGCCACCGCCACCACGCCGTCGTGCCGCCGGATTCAAGGAGGAGCTACTACTTCCGCTGCCCGCCGGAACGGGGAGAAGGACGTCGTCTTCATCAACAACCGAACGTGTGACCGAGTACGGAGGTGCTGCCCGTTCGTGGCACCGGAACCGATCGTGATCAAGATCTTCTACGCGCTTTTGCAAGCGGCAAGTGATCGTCTACCGCAGCAATAAGAGCCTACTCTTATAGGCTTTGGAATCTCTTCAAGGGTTAGTCTTGATCATCTCCTCGTTGCTACCGTCTTCTAGATTGCATCTTGGCTTGGATTGCGTGTTCGCGGTAGGAAAATTTTTGTTTTCTATGCAACGTTATCCTACACCCAACACAGCGAAAGAAGCAATGCGAAATAAAAGGCAGAATCTGTCAAAACAGAACAGTCCGTAAAGACGAATTTTAAAAGGGCACCATACTTGCTCAAATGAAAATGCCCAAATTGAATGAAAGTTGCGTACATATCTGAGGATCACTCACGTAAATTGGCATAATTTTCTGAGTTACCTACAGAGAATTAGACCCAGATTCGTGACAACGAAAGAAATCTGTTTCTGCGCAGTAATCCAAATCTAGTATTTACTTTACTATCAAAGACTTTACTTGGCACAACAAAACACAAAACTAAGATAAGGAGAGGTTGCTACAGTAGTAAACAACTTCCAAGACTCAAAATAAAAATCAAGTACTGTAGCAAAATAACACATGGGTTATCTCCCAAGAAGTTCTTTTCTTTATAGCCATTAAGATGGGCTCAGCAGTTTTAATGATGCACTCGCAAGAGATAGTATTTGAAGCAAAAGAGAGCATCAAGAGGCAAATTCAAAACACATTTAAGTCTAACATGCTTCCTATGAAGAGGAGTCTTGTACACAAATGAATTCATGAAGAACAAAGTGACAAGCATAAGAGGACAAAACACGAGTAACTTCAAGATTCTCGACATAAAGAGGGGAAACTTAATATTATTGAAATGCATATAACCATATTTCCCTCTCTTATAATAACTTTCAGTAGCATCATTTATGAAATCCACAATATACCCATCACTTAAAACATTCTTATCATGATTCGTATGCATAGAAGTATCATTAAATTTGGCATAAGAAGAGTTATTCTCATTAATAGTAATTGGAGTAAGATTATTATCAAGAATTTTAACATGGTAAACAAATTGCATATTAAGGGAATTGTTTTTGGTAATCCAATCATGACTATGAAAAGTTTCATAAGGATAGTTAGAACCTATATCATAGCATTCTTTATAATAATCATCAGAGATCGGGGGCACAGTTGTCATCATAGGAAATAGAATAGTTATCTTTCACAGATCGGTTTATCCGTGTCCACACCATCATTGTTATTAGAAGGAGATGTATCAAGAACATAATGACCAGTAGCTAAAGGATTTTCAAACACCTCTTCCCCAAGCTTAGAGCTTTCTATATCATTATGGGAGGAGGCATGGATAGCACCGACACTATGGCAATTATTATCATCATTTTCAGAATTAGTTTCCCAGAGATTTGTAATATCAAAAGTAGTGTGGTCATTCAAATCATGATCGCTAATGTATGTAAAGGGCATAGGAAGATCATCGTATTCAGATTCATTATCATAATAATCATTAGGAGCAACATACTTACGGTTACCTAGCGTTATCTCATTCACGCGGGGATACGCCGTTACCTCTTTCTTTTTATTCTCCTTCTTGTTCTTCTTCTTCTTTTTCGTTCCCTTCTTCTTCTTCTTCTTCTCTTCCTTCTCCTCGTTCCCTTCTTTAGGAGGAAGAGGCTTGAAGGGTGGCTTGTCCGCATAACCTGATTTACTTTCAGAAACAATAGAAGAAACTTGGGAGGATCCCTCCTTTTCATTAATTAGTTGAAAACACACAGCGGTCCTATCATATTTTGGCAAGGTGTCATCTTCTAAAATATTTTGTATGTAAGTATTTGTATGGCTATTATCAATGCAATAAGAAAAGCACCCATGCAGGACATCATCAATATCAAGATCACTCATATGTAACAAAGAGATTTTTCTCGACAGTTCTTCACACCCCAAAAATAAAGTAAGTTCATCATGCTGATTAGGAGTAATTTCATCGTCACAATACAAATTTGCAGCACTCATTGGGTTCAAATTATCATTGGAGGAGCATTGAAAATTAAAATGACCCACTTCATGGCAAACTTCACAAATAAAAGGATAGAGGGTACAAACTTTTTTACCAAGATCATCTAGAACCCTAAACCACTTTCTAGTTTTTTCATTAGCATGATGGATACAATATTCATCTTTGATTTGATTAATTCCACAAGGTCTATGTATTCCACAAAAATTAACATGCTTATAGGAAATAACATTCTTAGGAGTTTGAGCATGCTCATTACAATAATTAACAACAATTTCATTCTTCATGCAAGCCTCTTTAAAAGGTTCATGATACTTATCAAAATTCTTTTAGGCAATTCAAAATGAGAAGCAAAGGCTTTATAAAGATTTGCAGCAACTTGAGAGTCAAGACCATAAGTAGCACTCATATTTCGAAATTTATCGGTATCCATAAAAGCTTCAATGCATTCATAATCATAATTTATACCTAACTCTTTACCTTTGTCGTTCTCCCATCCTTCGGCGTTCTCCTCAATCCGATCAAGAAGATCCCACCTAGCTTCAACCTCCTTGCTTGTGAAAGATCCCTCCGAACACACGTCCAGATAATCCTTGTGTTGTCCTGAAAGCCTCGCATAAAAATTATTAACAATAACATTACGGGGGAGCTCATGAATGGGATATTTGAGCATTAGTGATTTCAATCTCCCCCACGCTTGAGAAATACTCTCTCCATCACGAGGATAAAAGTTATAAATATAATTCCTATCAATATGCACTTCATGAGGAGGATAAAATTTAGAGTAAAAGAGAGATACAATTTCCTCCCAACCAAGAGAATGACTATTCTTCAACAATTTATACCAATGCGCCGCTTTACCAGACAGCGAAAAAGAGAATAGCTTCTTTCTCACTTCATCCATAGAGATACCTGCACACTTGAATAACCCGCATAATTCATGTAAAAACAGTAAATGATCTCCAGGATGGACAGTTCCATCCCCTTCATAGCGGTTATCAATAACACGTTCAATAATTTTCATGGGTATCTTGAAAGCAGTACTTGCAGTAGGTGGATTTAAAATATCACAAGCATCATTAGAGTTATCGCATTTGGGAGATATTCAGAGCAAATTTTCTCCCCTAAAGATGGGAAACTAAAAAGATCACAAAAACTAGCTTCCCCAAGCTTAGACTTCTCCATAGCATTAGCAGTAATTGCATTCATACTAATAACATCGCTACTAGCATGCGAATAAGGTTCCATTGGTTTTTTAATGTTCACACCAAACAATTCTAAATCAGGAAAAAGATTAAAAAGCTCACTAAATTTTTTGTTGTTTTTCATTATGCCTAACTAGTGAAAATAAAAACAAGAAACAAAAAGATGCAATTGCAGGATCTAAAGGAAATAGCTTCGAGCACAAACACAATGGCGCCGTAAAAGTATCGTTACTCGGAACCGGAGTATGAGTGCCTTTTTACCTTTCCTCCCCAGCAACGGCGCCGTAAAAGTGCTTGATGTCTACGGGAGCTTCTATTCTTGTAGACAAGTGTTGGGCCTCCAAGAGCAGAGGTTTGTAGAACAGCAAGCAAGTTTCCCTTAAGTGGATCACCCAAGGTTTATCGATCTCAGGGAGGAAGAGGTCAAAGATATCCATCTCATGCAACCCCGCAACCACAAAGCAAGAAGTCTCTTGTGTCCCCAACACACCTAATAGGTGCACTAGTTCGGCGAAGAGATAGTGAAATACAGGTGGTATGAATAAGTAGTAGCAACGGCACCGTAAAAGTGCTTTGCCCAGGACAAGTAAACAAGCGAGAGTAACGCAGCAGTAGTAACGCAGCAGTAGTAACGCAATGAAACAAGAAATAAGCAGCGATAGCGTATTTAGGAACAAGGCCTAGGGATTAGACTTTCACTAGTGGACACTCTCAACATTGATCACATAACAGAATAGATAAATGCATACTCTACACTTTTGTTGGATGATGAACACATTGCGTAGGATTACACGAACCCTCAATGCCGGAGTTAACAAGCTCCACAATAATGCTCATATTTTAGTAACCTTTAGTGTAAGATAGATCAAAAGACTAAACCAAGTACTAGCATAGCATGCACACCGTCACCTTCATGCATATGTAGGAGGAATAGATCACATCAATATTATCATAGCAATAGTTAACTTCGCAATCTACAAGAGATCATGATCATAGCATAAACCAAGTACTAACACGGTGCACACACTCGTCACCTTTGCACACGTGCAGGAGGAATAAAACTACTTTAATAACATTGCTAGAGTAGCACATAGATAAATTGTGATACAAACACATTGCAATCATAAAGAGATATAAATAAGCACCTCACTATGCCATTCAACAGTGAATAAGTATTCTGTGAAATAAAACCTAAGAGACCCACACGGTGCACACACTGTCACCTTTACACACGTGGGACAAGGAGTCCCCGGAGATCACATAAGTAAAACTCACTTGACTAGCATAATGACATCTAGATTACAAGCATCATCATATGAATCTCAATCATGTAAGGCAGCTCATGAGATTATTGTATTGAAGCACATAGGAGAGAGATTAACCACATAGCTACCGGTACAGCCCCGAGCCTCGATGGAGAACTACTCCCTCCTCATGGGAGCAAGCAGCGGTGATGAAGATGGCGGTGGAGATGGCAGCGGTGTCGATGGAGAAGCCTTCCGGGGCACTTCCCCGCTCCGGCGAGGTGCCGGAACGCAGACTCATGTCCCCCGGATCTTGGCTTCGCGATGGCGGCGGCTCCGGAAGGTTTTCCGTATCGTGGTTCTTCGCATCGGGGGTTTCGCGATGGAGGCTTTAAGTAGGCGGAAGGGCGAGTCGGGGGCCCGACGAGGGGGCACACCATAGGCGGCGCGGGCCCCCCTAGGCCGCGCCGCCTTGTGGTGTCGCCACCTCGTGGCCCCACTTCGTATGTTCTTCGGTCTTCCGGAAGCTCCGTGGAAAAATAGGCCCCCGGGTCTTCGTTTCGTCCAATTCCGAGAATATTTCGTTACTAGGATTTCGAAACCAAAAACAGCAGAAAACAGAACCGGCACTTCGGCATCTTGTTAATAGGTTAGTTCCAGAAAATGCACGAATATGACATAAAGTGTGCATAAAACATGTAGGTATCATCAATAATATGGCATAGAACATAAGAAATTATCGATACGTCGGAGACGTATCAATGGGCATCTGCGTGACCCTGGTGTGGTGGTTGAGGGGCTTGGTTCCCTGTCGCTGCCATCACCTGGGCATCCCTGCCTACCCAAGCAGCTGACAGCCACCTCGATACCCCAAGCTCCTCTACCATCGTTGTCTGTCACCGAAGGAGTTGTTTCCGGCAAAGTTCAAGGCACGGACAATATGCGCAATGAGGAGAAGACGCCAGAGGAGGAGGTTCGTCTGCTTGATCCTTCTTCAGTGTCGACCGGTGGCAGTCTCCCTGCTGCAGCAGTTGCTCTAGAAGCCGAGGGGGACTGGGAGCATGTGGGTCGTGGATGCCACTCCAGCCGGGCCACTCCCCCTGAGCCGTCGAGGGAAAGTCTTGAGCGTAGCCTCGCGTACAAGCGGTGGGCTCGAGGAAGGTGTTTTCGTTGCCTCGAGTGTGGCCACCAAGTCAGAGCATGTCGTGAGCCCTTTAGATGCATCCGATGTCGCCATCCTGGTCATCGGGAGCGTTTCTGCCGTGCGCGGTTTCCCGCCGCTCGTTCTTGCTCTCCGGACGGTCGTGCACGTTCTCCGGACGCACGTGATCCTTGTTCGCGGCGCCGCTCTCCGCCCGCACAGCCACGTCGTCCATCGGCGTCCCGGAGTTGGGTCGACGTCGTGTGCCACTCGTCGTCTCCTGCAACATCACTGCCAAGGCCCTCTCCAAGGTGTTGTGAGGAGTTCAATGTCAACGCTGGTTTGGACTCCCGCTTTCAGTGCCAACTTTCCTTGCTACGCACGGAGCTCACACAGTTGGTTCTTACGCGCGTCGAGGAGGCGACTCGCCCCCTCTGTGAGGAGGTGGCAAGCCTCAAGTTGTTGTTGGCACATGTTGGTGATTCGTTGGAGCCGACGGAGGCATGTTCTTCAGGTGGACATGAGCTCACCACCGTGCAGGTTTCACTTGCACTTGGCTCTGTTGAGGAGAAGTCATCTGTGGTCGAAGAAGAATATCTCTACAGCTGTTTCTCTCCTCGTGGCAGCCCCGGCCAGCCGCTGCAACCTGTTGTGTCGGCTGCCTCGGAGAGCGAGGGCATAGACGAGACCTTGGCTCCGGTGTTGCAGATCACGCCAGAGCGGCTTGAGTTGCTTGGTGATTCTCCTGCGGTGCTTCCGCTGGCGTTATGCTCTTTTGAGACCTTGGAGGTGGCCATGACACCCCCGCCACCACAGTTGGAGCCTTGCCATTCCCTCTCCTCTTTGGACTGTGGAGCAGTGTTGGCGCCTAGTTCTGAGGCTCTTTTTGCAAAAGAGCTTTGCGGCTTGCTCGCTAGTTTGGAGGCGGCTAGCCCTGGATATGGCAAGGACATTGATTGCGTCTTGGCGGGGAAGGCCTCGGAGGATATGTTCAGGAGGGTGCAGAAGTCTCTCAAGAGAGTATCTATCAGGAGCATAAGAAGGAAGAGGGCCGGTTGAGTGGGACGTTGTGCTCTTGTGTGTCGGTTCTAGTTGGTTTAGAGGTTGCATTCTTTCGATGTTTTTCTCTTGTGGGTGTGATGTTGGTATGGGCTTAGCCCTGTTGTTGTAGGTTTTCGCTCGGTTTTCTCCTAAAAACTGAGCAACTTCTTCTTAATTAATCGATGGGGCAAAGCTTTTGCCTCCGTTTCAAAAAAAAAAATACTCTATGTAGAGGTACCCAGTGGGTCACCAGACCACATTGCAAACTTGCAAGTAGCCATGCCAGGAGAGAGATGTTATGCATCTGAAAATAGTTTTCAATTAGCTTGTTCAGAAAACTCGGCATTCTCAAGGTGAGCCTAATATGGGAAGGGAAGACAATGTGTAAGTTAGTCTTCAAAAGACAATCAATATAGCAACAAGTGAAATAGTGGTGCTATAATCAACCTTGTTGACTTGTTGTGGCCATACTAATTCTCATCCTCCAAGACTATGGTGCATTACTCACTAGCTGGCTCCAGTAAGGTCTTTAAGTTTGATCTCACTAACCCACCTCCGACTCCACATTCTAAGATGATTGCGCACCTGCATAGTTGATACCTCAAGGACTCCAGTCCACATCTCCGTACAATCTTTGTCCGTCCAGATCCCACTTACAAATTGGAGTAGCAAGTTAAAGGGGTCATGATTGCACATAACTGGAGTAGAAAGATTTATTGTCTATGAACACGTGTAAGAACCTTATGTTAAGATACATCACTTTTTTTTGACGTAGCCTGTAGCATCATGTTAGCATTTTGCCTATAATAATGTGCTAAGAGTCAGGCCTTAGTACACATATTGGCACAACCGCACAATTCGGATTTATGATCGCGGGATATGTCACCGCAAATTCCTCTGACAAGCAGTGAAGACCACTGCTTAACTTGCAATATGCAAATACCAACGGACCGTTCCTCCGACCATGAGGCGGTGCAAGATAAATACTGCTCAATTATTCAAGTTCATGAATGAGACTATGAAAAATCAGGATCACTGTCCGCTAACTTGCTAGTGCCCAGTAAGCGTGAACATCAGCTGATCAGCCTTACTTCTCTGCAGCTGCACGGTCCAGCACCTGAAGCATGTCCAGCAGCTTCGGGTCCCGGAAATCCTCGATCAGTAAGCTCGCCCCCGCGTCCCTCAGCACCTTCTCCGGGTTCCCCGTGGTCAGGCCAACCACGGCCACGCCAGCAGCGACGCCAGCCCGGATCCCGGACGCAGAGTCCTGACAAATCCAACGAAAAAGAAACGTTAGGCTTGTCGATACAACAAGGAGAAATTAAGAAAGCAGACTTGATCCTAGGTACCCATGCATGTGAGATTCATTACCTCGAATATGAAGGTGTGATCAGGCGACGCGCCGATGAGCTCGAGGGCCTTGAGGTAGGGGTCTGGGGACGGCTTGGCTCTCTCGCACTCGCTCCCGATGACGAGCACAGGGAAGAAGGTGGTGAGCCCGAGGAGCGACAGCACAAGCTCGCCGTTCGCTCTTGGGGCGTTCGTCACCGCCGCGCGCTTCAGGTTGCGGTCTTCGATCCATTTACACAGATCCTGCAGGCCGTCTAGTCCTTTGAGCTCTCTTGCTGCCAACCTGCAAGAAAAGTTGAGCTTCAAGTTTTCAGAAAGGACCAGAATAACTAGAACATTTTTTCCTCTTTTATCTGACTACGTTATTGTCCAAAACTTGCAGAAGAACAAAGGCGTATTTTGGAGGCTTGTGCAGAAATTTGCCTACTATATGTTTATTCATGCAGAGGGCCAGGGATCTCATCCTCCATTAAAAAAAGAGAAGTCTGCATTCGATCGGTGCTGTATCTGAAGCAACAAATTCATTCAGAGCGATCGATTCTCACCGTTGTCTACAACATTCCCTAGACAGTATCAATGTATTTCATGCGAAGGTAAGGCAAGATTGATTACTTTCTGAAGAGTGCTTCCTTCTGGTCCATGAACTCCATGGCCTTGTCGTGGTCGAGCTCCGGGAACAGCTGGCCGGCGAGGGCGTCGTTGTGCCATCCGCTGATGTTGGCGCTGTAGAACTCCTCGGTGATGGGAACCCCGCCATTGAAGCCAACCTGCGGGAAGATTCAGACACGGGGGCTAACTAAAACAAGAACGGTGGAGGTCAGAAGGTCGCATCAGACGCCATGGGCGTACGTCGCCGGCGACAGGAGTCACAGGACAGAGACGCACCTGCTGCAGCAGGTCGCGGAAGGCGAGGAAGTGGAAGGGGTCCGAGTCGCAGAGGGTGCCGTCGATGTCGAACAGGATGGCCTCTAGCGGCGCGAGCTTCTGCAGATCCCTGCTTCACGCGCGCGGATTCAGGGCCTCGGACAGGGTAAACGCAAGCAAGAAGGCAAAACAGAGGACCGGCAAAAGCGGGGTTCGTCCAGGGAAACGGAAGGGGCTGCGGAGCTGACCTGTCGCCGGCAGCCGACATGTCCGCTGCTACGGCGGCGCTCCTCCGGTGGGCGCGCGCGGCGGGGTTCTTGTATCTGCTGAACCGGACGCCGCTGCAGCTGCTGATGCGAGGTGAGGATTGTAGTGAAAAAGTAGGGTTGCCGTTTGGTACCCTGGACGCTGGTTGGTAGAGTCTAAAAAGGTTGGACCAGCACGAACCTCAAATCACTCCGAAAGATCTCCACGCTAGGCTCCACACCTACCACCAAATCAGCCATTTATTGGGGCATTAAGATTTTCCTATAGATGTTTTAAAAAAAGATTTTTCTATAGATTGCTATTGGCCTCACTGCCATCGTTTTGTGTCGGCCTGTAGATACCGAAGTAGTCGACAGGCCAAACTTGTCTGTTTTCATCGAGGGGTAGCACAGCGGCCTGACGCATTTTGTCCGGCGAGGCTGGTCATGTGCTCCATTCAAACTCATCTCAAACACAAAGTAGTGCAATATTTTGAAACAAATTTAACAAACAAACTGCGAAAAAAGATGTTCAAACCAATTTTAAAACTAGTTACATAAAGAAGCGGCCCCGCCTCGTCATCCTCACGGGGATGCTTCCTACTCGTCACCTCTTCGGAAGAGCTCGCCGCGTCTGACGAGATTGTGTCCCCCTCCGACGAGTCGTCCTTGGTGTCTTCCTCGTCGTCGGTGCACGCCGGTCGTACCTCCGCCTTCGCCTTCGCATGGGCCCTTGCCTCCTTCTTTATCGTCGTCGCCTCCTCTGTCGCCTCCTCCACCTCCAGTTGTGTCCACATGGCCTCTTCATCCTCTTCCTCCTCCTCGTCTTGGCCGTCGTTGGCGACGTCGTCCCCCTCCTCCTCCTGGTCACCGCCGGCAACGGCGTCCCACTCCTCCTCTTGGTCGCCCCTCGGTGGGGAGCAAGAGCTGCCCGGCGTGGTTGTTCTATCCCACCAATGTCGCCATCCCGGCGGCTTCCCCTCGCTCTCGGAGTCTGATGGAAAAGAGAGGTTGCTCATGGCGCCGTCAGTTGTAGAGATGAATGGTGGCGGCTGGTTGAAGATCCAAATGCGCGGACTTAGGGGTCTTATTGAGCAGGGATGAATGGCGGCACAGAAATTGAAGAGGGTTGCGGTTGTTGTTCCGCGGCGGTTTATGATTCCGCGCTCCATTCTGGCGATTCGTGCGTCGATCGACATGGTTTCCACTCTGGTGGTTGCCCTTCCTGGCAGTTGTTGTGCACAAAGTCGCGCCGGCTGAGAAGACGCATCGAGCCAGAGTCTCTGCCAGGCGGGCCCATGGGAAAAGCGAGTGGTCGCGCGGCACGACTGCGCGGTCCGCGCAGACACAAACTTGGCGCATATTTGAGCCGCGTTTGCGTCTCCGCGAACAGCCCAGTCACTATGCGTCGAGCCGCTGGGCCTAGATACATGCGCATTTTTAACCGCACGATCATAAACGGTCGCTCCAAGTCCATTTACGCCGGGTTGTTGAAGATGCCCTCACACAACAACTCACATGGCATATGGCATGCACGACGCAGCCATAGCCCAGAATCCCTTACTTGGCCCACTACATGTAGCCAGAGTTACCAAAAGAACCAACGACGTTTTGTTTGCATCAGTTTTGAACAGTCAAACTGTTCGCTAACTCGCTAGTGCCTAGTAAGACTAGTCACAATGGGAAGTATCATACACTAGTATCATGCACATGATATTTATTTATTATACTACCCTCACAATGCATGGTATCATAAGATAGTATCATAGTATTATCATATTTAATGTTTTGTAGAATCTTAATGCAAATTTGTATATATGATGTATTTGTCATTAAGTTTTCTAGTTTTACGTGCCATCTTTCACCTTATTAATTGGTGCGTCACATCAGATTTTTGTCAACATGGCGTGCATAATATTAATTATGATACTCCCATTGCGGCTAGTCTAAACGTGAACATCAGCTAATCAGCCTTACTTCTCTGCAGCTGTAGGGTCGAGCTCCTGAAGCATGGCCAGCAGCTTTGGGTCCCGGAAATCCTCGATCAGCAAGCTCGCCCCCGCGTCCCTCAGCACCTTCTCCGGGTTCCCCGTGGTAAGGCCAACCTAAAGCGGAACAAAGAATTGGACCGCCCCGATGTACCTCGTCGGTTAGGGATCTTGTAAAATATATAGTGTATAAAGAGTTTACAATATGACCGTATATGTATAGGAACCAGTACAATAACCGGCATACGATGTACTCTAACACCCTCCCTCAATCTCAACTAGCGAAAGATTGAGATTGCGTTTACAATGCTCATATAATGGTAAAGGGATAGGCTTAGTAAAAATGTCAGCAACTTGATCCCTCAATGCTCATCTCTGAACCAGACTAGAGTACCAAAAAGCTAGATACTGCAGGATTCCATAGAGTAGGGCATAGCCAGAGAGGAGAGCTAGCCGCAAGCAATTAACAATGCATCCCTGCTTGATCAAATGATCATCAGGGAGCAGGTTATGAACCAGGGAGGCAGGGAGAGGCAGAGAGGCAAAGAGAGGGAGGAGAAATGAACTCACCTTGCGCCTGGGAGCAGAGGCCACAACATGGTGGGGCAGTGCCCACGCGGCTGCGAGAACTGCAAGCCCAGGGTAGGTGCCAGTGTACGCCGGCGACACCCAACCACCGCAGCAACCACCAGAAGCACCAGGGGCTGGCAGAACAGGGGCACGACGGCGCCACCTGCGCCAGGCCGCACGCCAGAGCCACCCAAGTGACGTGTAGGTCACGGAACCCGGAGAGAAGGCGAGGTGACGACGGCGCAACCACGGCACCGAAGACCTAGACTCAGGTTAGCGTTGCGCAAGCGTCTGGGGGGAAGAAATCAATGGATCCTCGCGGATAGAAAGCAGAAGTGTTGCCTGTCGCATCGAATGCGACCCATGGCGACGACTGAGGTGGTTGGAGTCGGCCGGAGTGAGGCGAAAATGGTGGCGGTGAAACGAAATCGCCAGAGCGCGAGAGGATTTAGGATTAGGGTTAGCGGGGCGTGCGGGGGTGGAGTGGCCAGTCGGACCGACCGACCCGGTCAGGGTTGGGTCTAACCCAACCAAGCCCTAACTAGTGGGCCAACCTAGGGGCATTTTTGTCTATTCTTTGCCAATTTTGATTCTTTAACTCCTAATATGCAAATAGGCCCTAAATGACTTCTAAAAACTCAAGAAAAATGGGAATAATACATTAAAAATATTCCTTACACAAAACATAACTTAAAGAAAAATTATCCAAGACAACTTTTGACAAGAAATTTTGACCAAACTTTTAATTTAAGTTTAAATACTTAAATAAAAGTATTTTATTAAAAACAAAATCAAGGAAGCATTAGTTATTTCCTTAAATAATTTTCAACTCAAATACTTTCAAAATTAATTCCTATTACTTAAGTATTTATTTTGGTAAGAAGAAATTATAATTGTTAAATAAGATTTCCTTATTAAATTTCAAACCTTCAAACATCACTAATAAAGGGTTTAATAGAAAAATAAAACCTTAATATATAACAAACCTTAAGTACGAAATCAACACTGCGGGAAGGGTTCAACCAAAATCAATCCACGAAGCATATGCATCATTTGAATCTTTAAACATTGTTCTTACCGGATAATGATGCTTCTTTTCAGAACCCAAGATCCAGGTTCCATCCAAACTCTCGAACTGCATTATCTCGCAGTCTCCAGGCAAGTTCACCCCTTGCTCATCCCTTTGATTACTTTATATCATTTTACTTGCAAAGCAATATACTTATTACTCCTGCATTGAAAATAAAATGTTACATTTTTTCAATTCTGAATATGACTATGTGGTGGGCAATGGAACCATGGTTTGAGATGATGGTGGAAGTTCCATTGCAAGGGTTCTATACATCTAGGACTAACAAAAAATACCGTCTAGTGATTCTAGCGCCGTACATATCGTGTTAACCATAAGATTTACAATGGCTGCGGGAAGTCAACTGTACCTTTTCCTTCCGCATATCAATGGACTTGATAGAGCTTGGCTATGTGTTTGTGAACACTCAGTAGTTTGGGATGGACTTAATCTCCCCATCCACCTGGATGAAGGGCTCTCTACCGTCTATGATGGATTGTCCATAGCATATCGTGGGTAAAGCCGTATGAACATAAGATGTCTACTAGGGATATGTGAGTGCGACAAAAGGGTGGGTATGCGGGGTCGCGGAGAAGGACAGTGACTGGCTTGGTTCTTATACTGGGCCTCACATCAAGGAAATGTGGACGGGAAGGTACGCCCGATTGGCAACAAGGATAAGTTCTCTTATGAGAAAAGTAACGCACCTCTGCAGAGTGTATCAAATTGTGGCTTGTCACTCCTTGTTCCGGGAAGGGAACTACGAACGCGGCAGGAAAGGAACTCCGTGAAGTTCTGGTCAACCTGTGAAGACTAGCGGGCATAGATTTCAGAATAAAATAAACCTTTTGAAGAAATGTTTGTGAAACATGCATTGACCTGAGATTTTCTGATCAATGGTCATAGCTAGTGCATCAAACAGCTTTTCTCTTTTGAACTTGCTGATACGTCTTAAACATATCTATAATTTTTTATGCTCCATGCTTGTTTTAACCAATTCATATATGTTTTGCTTTCACTTCATTGCACACAAAGTCCTAATAACATTACGGATGCACACAACCAAAAAATAGAAAAAGAAAACTAAGAAATAAAAGTCTCGTTACAGTATCCCAACCCTAGCAACAGTAATACATCCACCACCAAGACAACACCTGAAATTTAGACTCTTCAAAAGCAACGCCTCCAAGAAGGAAACAGTGCACCAGCTGAAAGAACATCTCTCGGATTATGTTTTGGAATGTTTGATGTCAATATATGTGATACACTAATGTTTGATGAAGTGGTGCAGAGAATATATATACATGTATATGGATGTTTTTTGTGGAAAAACGAGACAAAAAGAAGTAGGCTGTTTTTCTGCAGGCAAGATTTTCCGGACCGGATATTTGCAAAATATCCGGCCCCCTAAAATCAGCTAAGGCTTTTGGCGATGCGGCTCAGTAACCCCCTGGATAGGGGGCCGGACTTTTGTCCGGAAATTCCCCAAGGCCGGATTTTCCGGGGGGGGGGATTATCCGGCCCTCACTTACATCGGATAATCCGGCCCTCGAAGAGTCCCAACAACTAGATTTTGGAAGGGGGTATTTATACCCCCCGTCTTCCTCCTCCCCAAGCTGCTCAATTATTCCCCAAGTTCATCACCATTGGAGCCACCTCAAGAAACACAAGAATCACAAGATCTCCTCCACCCAACAAAAGCCCTTGATCTTTGGAGATTCGAAGGAGAAGATCCCGATCTACATCTTCACCGAAGCGATTTGCATTTCTCCCTCATATGCTTGAGGGCCCATTTGCTAGTGTTCCTCTTTTGAGAAACCCTAGTTGTTTGTAGTTGATATTGTTCTTTGTGTTGTTGTTGTTACAGATTTGGGAGCCTCCAATTTGGTTGTGGATGTGTGCCCCAAGAACCTTGTAAAGGCCCGGTTTCCGCCTCGAGGAAATCCCTTAGTGGAAGTGGGCTAGGCCTTCGTGGCGTTGCTCACCGGAGACCTGAGTGAAGCCTTCGTGGCGTTGGTTTGGCTTTCGTAGCAACCACACTCCTCCAAACGTAGACGTACCTTCTTGCAAAGGAAGGGAACTACGGGAATCAACTCCGTGTCTCCGCGTGCTCCACTCTCGGTTACCTCTATCCTATTATCTCCCCTATATATTGCGTAGCTATATCTTGATTAGTTGTTGACCTTGTCATATAGGTAAATTCACATAGTTGCATATCTAGAGAATTTACCTTTGTGTCAAGCCTAAATTAAAAAAGAACTTAAAATTGGTTAGCACCTATTCACCCCCCTCTAGGTGCGGCATACGATCCTTTCACCAGCGCCGTCGTCGCCCGATCAAAGATCTTAGGTTTTCACCCTGAAGATAGTCTCCGCTCTCAAAATAATGCCTTCAACAAGGACATTGCCAGGCATAACCAGTTAAGACAAGACCTTGGGTTTTCACCCTAAGACTCTGAACTTCACATGTGCTGCCGCCTCACTTTCATACCACTGTTCCAAAGTCCGGAACACCAAGCAAGCCCCTCAACAGCGCAAAGACTTGAACCTCCATTAGCTAGTCCTCCAAATCCGGCCTTCATGATATTCTCTTCTTTTGTCACTTGGTGTCAACACAGAAAAAAGCTTCGCGTAGCACCCTCCAAAACCGAACGGTCGGAATAAAAGCATGGGCGCGCACGACCGAATACCACCGATCCAGCAAACTCCAGGCAATAGAAGCACTGTTACATTCGCCGGCGGCGCCTTCCGGAACTCAACACTCCGGCCAGATCATGAAGGACAGGTCTCCGGTAGGTCTTCATCTTCGCCCAAGAGAGACCCTCGGACCGCCGCCTTTATTCAGGTCGGGCCCCCACGCCGGCGACAATCCCAGGCTGACCATGATTGCCGCCGGAGACACCAAGCAGATCGCATAGTCCGAAGACACCGCACATGCCTGCGCACCGCTGCAGCCGAAAGCCAGCCCTCCACCGCCGGCCACCGAGAGGCGAGGAGAAGGGGACCTAGGGTTTCCCCTTGCAGCCCGCCCCCACCACTCCCTCCGCCGCCGGCAGCGCACTCCACCACCTCGCGTCCGTCATGGCGTCCCCGAGCCAAGGCTAGGTGTACTTTCAAGATATCAACTTAAACGTGAAAATAAAAACAATTCATAATTCTGACAAAAGATAAATAAAACCAAACAAAAAAAGCACCCCACTCAATCGATATACTACTATACTTCATATGGTCCTCCCACGCTAACAAGTGGTAATCATTGGTTCATTCCCCATGTCAATCATTTGAACGTCTCCACCTAAATCTGTTTAAGGAACATGGGAGCTTTGTTAATCTGAAATATCTACCATTACATTGAAATAGACCAGGAAGTTCAATGAACCAAACATGTTTGTCGATTCCTAATCCACTGCACACCTGAAGCTATATTACGTGCCTCAAAGTTGTGATCTCTAGCTTCATGTCTGAATAACATTTCATGAAAAGCTTTGTCGCCTTGTATCGATCTCTACAATACTACCATTTATCAGATGAATCTCTACAATAATAATGCACCGTCACCTTTCGATTATGATGAGGTATAGCTTGAACTTGGGATTATGATGTGTCATGTTCAATAAAATTATTTACAATGACTGACTGTCCTCCGTGCATGTTGGCTGCAGGATGGGCTAGTGTATCATATTAGTTAACCTGACAGTGGACAGTATTTCATGGAAGCGCAGAGTCGCCCCTGTGTCGGCAGGCCTTTGAAGTTGCAGCCAAGTTAGAAGCAAATGCTACAGTCTAGTAGTTGGAGAAGTCACTGCATCCTGATTGACTGAATGATTTCTTGGCCTTGTTGTAGTTAAATGAAATCTTTGTTTGATGAAACTTTGCGCAAACCATGGGAGCAATAACATTCAACACCTATTCTTAGATAGAGCCGCAGCAACTGAACTTCATGGATGCCCCATTGCTTGTTCATGTTTTTGCTGTTCAGTTTGTGCCTTGTTATGCAGTACTAGAGCCACAGCAACTGAATTTCATGGATGCCCCATTGCTTGTTCATGATTTTGCTGTGCCTTGTTATGCAGTACTAGTATCTGCTAAAGGTGGGAGGGCTTACATAGTTACATGGCCTTCCTCATGCTAAAAACGAATCTCACCTACAATCTGACATTTGTGCTAAGAGGGGAGTGCCATTGCATTGTGTATGTAAGACAGTTCCATATATTTGTAAGTGAACAACAATTGGCAACTCTCAATCACCAGTAACGTGGAACTGTGGAAGTATAGCACGACGACTTGTTATCAAGAAAGTGTGAAATCACTAAGCACACACTTCAGCTTTTTCGCAAGCCGTCAAAACTACTCAAACGCTAATCAGGCAATTTAGCCATCGCTCATCCGAGCATACGAAAAGAAGATCACCGTACCACCCATGGCACTGATCGAGTGATCATACATCAACCCTCCCGTGGTCTCTAGAATCTTCTAACCCCTTCTCCATCCCCTTCACCAAGAAATCGTAGTACGACCCATGGCACCTACAGCAGCCAGCACGAATCCTAAAGCCGTGGTTCTCGAAGACTCGAGGCTCATCCGGTGCTCTCCAGAACCTTCTAACCCCTTCTCCACCCCCTTCCACAAGAAAGCGACCCCTTCAAAACCCACTCCATTCCGCTCCTCCTCTTCCTCTCCTGTCCAGTCCATCACAAGAATCCAAAATCACAGCAGAGAGAGACAGATCCATGGCTTCCGCCGTCGCTTGCACTGATGCCGCGCTGGCCAGCCTCAAGAAGCTGCTCGCCGAGCCGTCGCCCACCGGTGCGCCCGTGTCCTACTGCGCGCTCAGCCCGGCCGCCGTCCGCCGCCTCTGCAGCACCCAGGGCAAGGAGGTCCGCCGCTCCGACGACGACGACGACAAAACCAACGGCGAGTACAAGGATGCCGACGCCGTGGGCCGCCGCCGTGCTCGCGACTCCGACCTGCCCAGCTTCTTCTCCCACGGTATGCTTCGACCTCGCCTTTCCTGCGTCGGTTCTCTGTGAATACTGTGGGACAAATCCGTCAACTTTTTTTTCCTTTGCCTTCTTAATTCTTCAGATGTGTTCGACCGGTTCGGCGCGCCGACGAGCCTGGGCCGTCTGCTGGGTCTGATGGAGGACGCGGTCGCGGCTCCTGGTCTGGGCGGCCTCTCCTCCACGGCGCGGCGCGGGTGGTCGGTCGCGAAGGAGGACGACGACGCGGTGTACCTGAAGGTGCCGATGCCGGGGTTCGGGAAGGAGCACGTGAAGGTGTCGGCGGAGCAGAATAGCCTGGTGATCAAGGGGGAGGGCGAGAAGGATGCATGGAACGGCGACAAGGACGACGCCGCGGTGCCCAAGTACAGCGGCCGCATCGAGATGCCCGCCGGCGCGTTCAAGATGGACAAGATCAAGGCCGAGATGAAGAACGGCGTGCTCATGGTTACCGTGCCCAAGCTCAAGATGGAGGAGCGCAAGGACGTGTTCCAGATCGCCATCGAGTAGGGAGGGAGACGGGGATCGATCGAGGGTAGTCCTAGCAGTAGTAGTAGTGCTAATGGGAGGATCGGTGTGAGTGGAGTTGAGAGACGCCTTGTTGATGTGGTGATGTTTTGCTCTGTGATCGGCTTGCTTAGTTTCTGATCTAGGTGATGGTGAAGTTGGTCATGAACTCTCTTGATTTCGAACTGCTTTGGTGGTGAAATTGGTCATGAATGAACTGCTTTGTTGGTGAAATTGGCCAAGAAATTTGTTAATTTTCTCATGCTTCACTGATAAATGTAACTGGACGATCATTATAGCTCACTCTTATGAGAAATAATTGCCTTTATCCTATGTTCCTTTTCTTGGAAGAACAGTAACTGTGCAAGTTTGTAGGTGTGACGTTTTCTTGATCACAGTTCCTCAACTTTGTCTGCAGGTCAAACTAATTTGATTGGGCCTGTGCGTTCGAAATTTCGTGGCGATAAATCAAGATGAAATTAAAGTACTTTCACTTGTATATTTATGGTGATAGTGCTAAACCAGTTGTGCTTCATGTATTAGTTGTGGTTTCTAGTTGTTGGCCTATTGCACAAATTACTTCTGGGGCAATGTGAAGCTAATCTCGGAGATTTTGGTGATGGGCTAAACCACTAAATCTTAGTGGTGATGAACCATTGGATCTTTTTATTTACTGAGCTATTTATCTGCCATGTTTGCAACTGTGCAGTGTTCACCTTAGATTCAGGGAAATGCAGTGTTTTGGTTTGATCAGGCGAGCCTTACAACACAACATCGCCATACGCAGCTTCTATTTGTCCATGAACCGAGTGAAGGTTCCTTTTCTCTCTTGAATTAACACGGTGCAGATTCCTTTTCCTTTCTCATGGAATCTGTCCATATGAGAGCTCCAATTTGTTCCTATTGATTTCAGATGACAGATTTTTCTTTCTGGAGGTATTCATCCATTGCTTACATACTGAAATTAGTGTTACTCCTATTTTAATTTTCAGTTTATGTCGCTGTATTGCAAGACAGTGCTCCAAAAAACAATGAACGTAAACACATTCGCTGAAGGTTACTGAACATAAGCCCGTGCAGCCTTGTAGCAGCGGCGAATTTCCTCTACCACGGGTTGGGTCGTGGTGGCGGTGCTCGTTGGCCCACTCTGCGGCGGTGTTGCGGATGGCGACGGTCACAGGGCTCTTGGCGGCGTCGGCGGATGGCGTGAGGTGGCGGTACAGGAGAGCCCAATATGAGCCTAGATGGGCTCGGACGGGCCGCGTACTGATGTGCAACTCGACGTCTCCAATTGTTGGCACCTGGTGGTGCTTTGAGCTAGAGCCGCATCATGAGGATGTCGGGGGATCCAGCCCCGGGCATGGTGGTGGTGGCCTCCTCCTTCGTCGGGGGCGGTTAGACCCATTGGGCGGCGGATGGCGACGTGGGGGTCTGCTTGTCTGCATCCGAAAATACAGGTGGTCTGGCCCTGGTGTTCTTCGAGCACCAAGGCGTCGATCTACTTCATGCCTTCTCGATATGGACGCCAACGAGTTCCGGTCTTCCTCTCAGAGATTTATGTAGTTTGGCGCAGGGGCGCTACTGGATATCTACAGCGGAATCGATGCGATCGTGCACACCCTTACCTTCAGCCAGAGTGGCTTCATTTGGGCAAGGCACAAAGCTTCGCCTTCTTATCGGTGACATGGGACATGTCTTAATTAATATAGTTTACATGAAACTATCAGAGGTGGAGAGGTACTAGTTGCGATAAAAACAATGCCGCACAAGCTCTCCCTATGTATCGGGTGTTTGAGTAACCTTGGCAAGCGAGAGTGGAAGCACATCTAGACTGCATTCTTGGTGGCACTAGTAGGAAAAAACTTACCTATGACGTGTAAATTTTGGGATTCCGCTGATATATCACCGTTGGTAATCGTTGTCGGAGACGTGGCACCGCCGACATACTGCTGCTGGTAATCACTATCGGAGGTGTGGCATGGACCACACCACCGATACTTAAACTACCACCAGCGTGTAGTGTGGCCACGCTGGTGATACTATTTACCGGCGTCAGGTATCCGTCACGCTGCTAGTGTTTAATTTTTTTTAAACGCGGTGCTATAATTTTTATTTGGAAAAAATAAGGCGGCCGCATCAGCGATTTTTGGCTTCTGTAGCTGTGTATTCACTCATGTGGCATCTAATACAAATAGATGCATCTCACACTAAGTTATTCATCATAAAAATTTAATTAAACAAAAAAACAACTTAATTAGTGTTCTATTAGATCACATGCATCGATTAGAAACATAAAAAGCTCCAAGTAATAGTCTTCTAATACTAACTGATCTATCTCATCTAAAGCAATGATTAAACCTATCCTCTCGGTCCTGATCTTTCGGGGGCCCATGGCGAAACTAGAATTTAGGGCCCTTAATATACTTTTTTTTTACATATTCATGTACAAAGTGCTATCAATAAAGACATAAAGTGTATTGATAGCAATATTCATATAAAGATAATATTGTATAAATCCTATCCTAAAAATTTATCGGGTCATAAATATCCACACTAACCGGTTCCTCATCAACACTGGGAGATTTCGTCGGAGATGAATTAAATACGTGCTCATGATCACGGATCTCTCACATTCTTATCATCCGTGTCAATGGTAACGTTGTCTTCATCCCCGCAAGAACTAGAGGAAACTCGTTTATATTTCTCGAAGCGTGTGTTACTCTTCAAATATTTGTGAATAGATCCTTTTTGTGATTCCATCAACTTCTTTTTTTTTCCTCTCTCAGCTTTCTTTTGGCATACCCCGACAAAGGATTTCTAGGCGATATAACCAAACTGAAAATAAGAAAAACAAGTTGTAACTGAAATTAGGGCACATAGACTACATATAGGGGAACATCCAGAATTGAAAGATCAGATCAGCAGATCACTATACCTGATGTGATTAATTCTTTGATCTACCAACTTCAGTGGGTAGTCCAATATATCTATCATTGAGAGATTCATTTGGAACTTCAAGAATAGCCTTGATATTTCCCCTCACCACTTTTGGACAACCTTTCAAAAAGGAAGATTTGTCATTATTAATCCTCTATCCGGATGCATTACAATATACTTTTAAAGTTTCTTTCATTTTTGTTGCATCAGCTGAAGTGGACTTGCTAAACAATATACAATCATCAGCAAATAAAATATGGTTAATCTTTGGAGTGGTATTAGCAACCTGGATACCCTCCATCTCATTATTACTCATCACATGCTTGAGAAGACAAGAGAGGCCTTCAACCACCAAAATAAAAAAGGTATGGAGAGATTGGATCTCCCTGGACGAATACCTCTACTAGGCTTAAAAACCTCCGTACGCCCTCCATTAAAGAGAATAGAGAAGGTGATAGATGCTACCCCTCTCATGGTAGTCTCTACAAACCATGGAGAGAAACCTAGATTATGCATAATGGCCTTAAGATAATCCCATTTGACCCGGTCATACGCTTTCCTCATATCCAACTTAAGAGCGCAAAAGGCCTTTTTCTTGCTCTTGTTGGACTTCATAAAGTGTAGGCATTCATAGGCAGTGATAATATTATATGTAATCAGTCGACCTAGAAGAAAGATGATTATTCTTCGAAAACAATATCTGCTGAATTTTCTTCAGCCAATTAGCAAGTACCTTAGATGCAATCTTGTCGTCGTGGTGAACAGACAGATGCCATAGGATGGCTTAAGTTGGGGCCGAATGGACGCAAGAGGATTCGGGGGAGGGTTTGTGATTAGATGGGATGAACTTCCGGATGGTTTCCTCAAGAACTTAGCCAAGACTAGAGGTTGAAGAAGAAAGACATAAGGAAGAACTCGCTCTAGATCATCTTCTTTACTGATCTCAACAGGTTACAAGTTTCTCAGTACAAGTTCTTCTAGACCTAGCTCTCTTCGTGTGTCTCTGCCCGTAAGAAGGGCTGCCCCCTCTCCTTATATAGGGGAGAGGTGGCTTACAGGGCAAGAAACCCTAATGGCATCTTTGACTAGACAAACTACTTTATAAAGCTACTTTAATCATAGATGACACCGGAGTTCTCTTTAATCAGGGATGCTGACGTCCTCCGGCTTCTTTGACCGTCATCCTTCTCTTTATCGTCAGCCCTTCGTCTAAAGTTACTTTGCTTAGCTCATCTTTGTCTTCTAGCTCCGGAGAGAATCTTTGACCAGTCCCCGCCGACCTGCTCTTCCTTCCGGTGGCCCGGTATCTTCTTACTCGGTTCCGGCATACCCCTCTTGGGGATACCGGCTTAGCTCTACTTAGCTAAGTTCTTATCTGTACCTTCCGGTACGAACCTTAAACCGATATCTTGATGGCTCAAACCATCCGGTTTGGCATGCCTTTGGCATACCGGGGGTCATCCCCCCAACATTAGTCCCCGAAGCTGGTATAGTCTGGCGGATCCTATCCAACAGACCATGCCAGGTTCTTTTACTTTAGGATACCGGTTTAATCTATCCGGTCTTAGGCTTGGATCCGGCATCTTTACTCAGGTCACCGCTGTCTCTTCTTATTAAGACACTATCCGGTGTCTGATGTCTACGGGAGCTTCTATTCTTGTAGACAGTGTTGGGCCTCCAAGAGCAGAGGTTTGTAGAACAGCAGCAAGTTTCCCTTAAGTGGATACCCAAGGTTTATCGAACTCAGGGAGGAAGAGGTCAAAGATATCCCTCTCATGCAACCCTGCAACCACAAAGCAAGAAGTCTCTTGTGTCCCCAACACACCTAATATGTGCACTAGTTCGGCGAAGAGATAGTGAAATACGAGTGGTATGAATAAGTAGTAGCAACGGCACCGTAACGGTGCTTTGCCCGGGACAAGTAAACAAGCAGTAGTAACGCAACGAGTAGTAACGCAAGTAAAACAAGAAACAAGCAAGCAACAGCAGTATTTAGGAACAAGGCCTAGGGATTAGACTTTCACTAGTGGACACTCTCAACATTGATCACATAACAGAACGGATAAATGCATACTCTACACTTTTGTTGGATGATGAACACATTGCGTAGGATTACACGAACCCTCAATGCCGGAGTTAACAAGCTCCACAATAATGCTCATGTTTAAGTAACCTTATAGTGTAAGATAGATCAACGGACTAAACCAAGTACTAGCATAGCATGCACACCTGTCACCTTCATGCATATGTAGGAGGAATAGATCACATCAATATTATCATAGCAATAGTTAACTTCGCAATCTACAAGAGATCATGATCATAGCATAAACCAAGTACTAACACGGTGCACGCATCGTCACCTTTGCACACATGCAGGAGGAATAAACTACTTTAATAACAAATCACTAGAGTAGCACATAGATAAATTGTGATACAAACATGTTGCAATCATAAAGAGATATAAATAAGCACCTCACTATGCCATTCAACATTGAGTAAGTATTCTGTGAAATATGGCCTAAGAGACCCACACGGTGCACACACTGTCACCTTTACACACGTGGGACAAGGAGTCTCCGGAGATCACATAAGTAAAACTCACTTGACTAGCATAATGACATCTAGATTACAAGCATCATCATATGAATCTCAATCATGTAAGGAAGCTCATGAGATTATGGTATTGAAGCACATAGGAGAGAGATGAACCACATAGCTACCGGTACAGCCCCGAGCCTCGATGGAGAACTACTCCCTCCCCATGGGAGCAGCAGCGGTGATGAAGATGGCGGTGGAGATGGCAGCGGTGTCGATGGAGAAGCCTTCCGGGGCACTTCCCCGCTCCGGCAGGTGCCGGAACGGAGACTCCTGTCCCCCGGATCTTGGCTTCGCGATGGCGGCGGCTCTGGAAGGTTTTCGTGGTTTTCGTCGAACGCCCCGAGGTTTTTAAGTCAGGGGCTTTATATAGGCGGAGAGGCGGCGCAGGAGGGCTTCTGGGGGGCCCACACCCTAGGGGGGCGCCCCCCCCCCTGGCCGCGCCGGGGTGTGGTGTGGGGCCCCCAGGGCTCCCCTCTGGTCCTTCCCGGGTGTTCTGGATGCTTCCGATGAAAATAGGAACTTGGGCGTTGATTTCGTCCGATTCCGAGAATATTTCGTTACTAGGATTTCGAAACCAAAAACAGCAGAAAACGAGAACCGGCACTTCGGCATCTTGTTAATAGGTTAGTTCCAGAAAATGCACGAATATGACATAAAGTGTGCATATAACATGTAGATAACATCAATAATGTGGCATGGAACACAGGAAATTATCGATACGTCGGAGACGTATCAGTGTCTTATCCTCCGGCATCTTAGTCATTAAACACTTCCTCGGCGACGTCGAGAATATCTCGGGCCCTGCGCCTGTCAGTGACATGCGCACTGTGACTGACGCGCCAGTGTCAGGGGTCACTTCCCTTCGACTTCTGCGCGCGCATTTAATGCACCGCTGCGGATCCCACTAGCCGTTTTGGATCCCGTGTGTGCCTCCGTGTGGCCTCCCTTTTTTCGCGTGTACCTCTTTGCCACGTGGCGGCCCGTGGTGCGAACCGTCGCGGGCCGCGAGGCGAACCGCCACGGCCCAGCGGTTTTCAGCCCATCTTCTCTCTCCTTTATAAGCACAACTGCTCCTTCTTCTTCCTCTTCTTCGCATTCCTCATCCTTCGCGCACAGTGCTCCTCGCCTTTGCGCTTCCGCCGCTCTCCGTCCGCCGTCGCTTGCTCAAGCTCCGGCGCCCGGCGAACTCACGCCGTGCTTCCGCCGGACCTCGTTGTGCGGGAATCTTCAGCAGCACCTTCACCGCGCCCGCTGCATTCTCGCTCCTTTGCGAGCTTCTCCGCCTCGCCGTCGACGGTGCTTGTCGGCGACCGTAGGTCCGCTCCACCACCGGCGAACACCTTCCTCGCCGACCGCACCGCTCAAGGTTGGTACCAATCTTGCTTTGCTTGCCATCTCGCTTGCTTTTCGGATCTTGGGTCTACGGTGTTCTTATTTCTTCTTTTTCTTTGGTTTTCTTCTTACTCGTAGATCTTCACGCGGGGTTCAAGTGTGGGATTTCTGTTTTTTCGCCTACCCTTCCATTGTCTGACGAGGAATCTTCCTCCGCACCTTCTTCTTCTTTTTCTGCTAAGCGCCGTAGACAATCTCCCGGTGAACCCACGGCTTCAGATCCGATGGAGACCGATTCCGGCAACCAGCAGGAATCCGGTAGCCGCCAAGAGTCCGGTGGCCATCTAGAATCCGGTAGCTTTAGCCAAGCTTCCGGTAGCCAAGAAGCGAGTAGCTCCGGCCCAACCTCTAGTAGTTCTAGCCAATCTTCCGGCGCGAGCCTTCCCCAATCACCCGCGGAGCCTGGATGGGCTCCAATGTCACCGAATTCGAGATCGACTGGTTATACCGGTCCCGAAGGATTCCGGAAGGAGTCACTTGCCGGATTCCTGACGACGAAATCGAACCGGACCCCGAGCCCGGTGAACATGTTGTTTTTCTTGCTCACTTTACATGGCTTCGGCCTTCCTGCCTCCCCCTTTTTTCGGGAGTTTTTAAACTTCTATAAACTCCAACCTCACCACATTCCTGGCAACGCCATTTTTACCTTTCTTGTTATGCCACCTTCATGGAGGCCTATATCGGCATTCGTCCCACTCGTGAGACGTTTGCCCGCTTCTTTTGTTTGCGGATTAACTCCGTCCAGGGCAAGGAAATCCCTAAGCCCAAGCCGCCCGTGGAGTGCGGATCTTGCATCGTTGGCTCCCGCCAGGGGAGCACTTTCCTTAAGTTTGCCGGCCTCGAATCCTGCCGCGCCTGGCAAGGAACCTTTTTCTATGTGAAGAACAGCGGCCGCGCCGACCTTATTGATCTTCCTCCGTTCCAATCGGGGCCTCTGTCACATCCCGAAATTTTCTAAATTTTGGAATAAAAAATAAAAATGAATTTAATGCTTGATTGTTTGAACTTGATTGAAAATCCACAAAGAATTAAAACTTTTTGGAGTTATTTGAACGTATTTTCCAAACTATTGTTTTCCGAATACTTTTGGCTTCAAGTATTTTCAAAATCAAACATATTTTGATTTTCAAAGTTTTCGAATCCTTAATGGATTTATATTTAAGAAAATAAAACTATAGAAAGCTATATTTGTAAAATATTGTCAAAGTAGCCAATTAGGATAAGTGCATATAATTATTATTTATTTTCACAAATGGATTTTAAATAGGTTCTTTGTTGTCCTAAAACACTATTTTAATTTTTACAAATTTTTATAAACTTGTTTGATATGCGTATGTTAAAACGATTTACATATAGCCATAGTGACATAATTGTAATAAAAATAATATGAAATAATAATTGATAAAATTTAAGTGTTTATGTTATCTTATAAGAATAAAAATAATTTTATAAACTTATAGGAATTTGATTCACTTAGATCGAAGTTACGAAACTCATTTTATAAAAGAAACAAGTAAAAAGAAAAAGAAAAAGAGAGGGAAAAAAAACAAATCGGGCCGGCCAGCCGGACCGAGCGGCCCAGCTCGCAGCCAGGCCAGGCCCAGCCGGACCGACCGGCTCGAGCGATCGAGCTTCTGTTCCTGGCACGAAAGGATTTTCGTTTTCCCAAAATTTATCTTCACTTAAATCAACTTTTCTTGAGCCACACAATTTCGATTTCAGATCCGTTTGTTTCCACGCGTTCGTAACTTCGAGGCCCACCTTTTCCACCGACCTATGGTCTATATAAACTCTTCACCAGACCGCGGTTTCGTTTTCCCTTTCTTCCTCTCGAAATCCTACATCAACGAAATCTTAACTCGTTGATTTGACCAACAAAACTACCTCGAATCGCTTCGGGCTCTACACGAAAGTTGTAGATCTCGTCGAGATCTTTCAATCCCGACCAATCTCATCTTTTTTCATCCACCATACACGGATAATTTCGCATCGCAAGGTGTCAGACCTGACAAAGGGAATCCTCAATTAGTTCGTGCCCGTCCCACGAAATCCAAATTCCTTTGGTGAGTATGTAGATCTGATCATCCTCTACAACTTTCATGTTGAAAGTTTATCGATTTGACGTACGGATTTATCGCTCATCTACAGATCTATTTCGAGTCAACCGGAGCCAAATCGAGTTTCAAAACGATCTCGAATCATCATGACCTCAACACGGAAGTTGTTCCTCTCGTCAAGATCTTTCAATTGCCGCAAGTTTCACCTTGTTTCGTTCACCGAGCAAGAAGAAAATCGTGTTGCAAGATTCAGATCTTATAAGGTATAACCCAGATCTTGTCAAACACATTAATCCGTTGTGAAAAGTATTTGTGCGTTAGATAAATCTATTAATTCTATACAAATTTGATGTACAAAGTTTTTCCATCTGAGCAAATTTTTCTGTCAACTTTATAACATCATCATGACATAAGCATAGTCAACTCAGTCTGGTTAAAGTCAAACTACAGTCAGCAGTACGGTCAGCGGTACGGTCAGCAATACAGTCAGCGGTACAGTCAGCAGTACAGTCAGCAGTCAACTATACAGTACGGTCAGCGTCTCAGTCAAACTTGGTCAAACTTAATTTAAATATAAATTTTAAATATCAGATTATGTGTCCAACTTAGAAATTCATTATAAAATCATCCAGAGGTCCAAAATTTACAAACTTTATGTCGTTGGAAAGCTTATAACATGTAGATTCCAAATATGCAAGAATACTATATATGTTATGTATTAGTTTTCGAATCATAGTTCAAATGATTTAATTAATTCTTTTTCACTATAAAAATCATATCAAATAATCTACTGGGCCAAATCTTATGTTTTTGTACTTTCTGGAATCCTCGGATCATGTGCTTCAACTTAGTATAGGAGTTGTACAACTTTGATACGCGCACAAACTTGCTTTAGTAAAATCTGTACAAATCGGTAATTTGACGATAATTTAAATTCTATAAATCATTTTTGAATAATTCCAATTGGTCTAATCTTGTACTATCTGTAACCTATCCAGGGAACTCAAGTTTATATTTTTACTAAACATAAATCTTGCGGTAGCTAAGTAATAAGGTTGTGTATGTTAAGTAGATACTCAATTAATGTTTTCTAAACCAAATTAAATATCCAGGAAACTTTGTTATTATTGCACATATCAGAGAACACGCCAATACCACTAGACACTTTATCTTGAACTAATATCGTGTCTATCCAAATGCATTTTCATTCACTCCTTTGACTAGTTTAAAACTATTCAACTTACAAATGAGTAATTTGAGTAATGTCATGTATCATTTGTTTATACCCAAGCCTATGTGTAACTCATACTAACTTAGTAAGTGTTGTCACACTTTACTAAATAATATTTTGAGTTGCGTCATTTGAGACTCATGTGATTTTATCACATGGATCATATCATTTTCCCATCCTTGAGTAGCAAACAACAATTGACCATAGGTTCTTATCAACCATTTTTCTTCTAAGCACTTGACTTAGATAATCATTTCCTTTTTCAAGTATTTGATCCATCCAATCAATATCTCCAATTCATATCTTGCAAGCCAAACCTCATGCCATATCTTCTTTAACCGATGATTAAAACACATTGATTAACTACATGATTGTTTGCTTGGTTTGGTTTTATTGTTGTTGAATGGTGTGTTTATGTTGTGCTACATTTTATATTATAGTTCGTACGGAGAGGCACGTATTTTGATTAAGAGAAGTGAACGCGCTTCGACTACCAAAAAGGCAAGTGACACTCAATTCCTACCTATTTTGTTATGCATTAGTGTTTTTCAAACTAGTGTGCATGGTAGGATTTTGTTTTCGAAATTTATGCTATGCTTATCAATCCCAGTAGTGTGTAGCCACCATGAACCCTTGCTAGGATACTTAGTTGCCTAGCAATAACCAAATGCCACTGCTGTTTTGATTATTTTGGATTGTGAGAATTGAGAATTAAAATTAAACACCTTAATGAATCACCTGGGTGGATTGGTTGTGTGGTGGGCGGCTGCTCAGGGCTCCGACCCTGGAGAAACCAGTGGCAGGTGGGTACCTGAGAGCGCGCAGTTGAATAGTGGTTGCCCTAGATCGCACCTCTGGTTTTCACCAGGGGATCGTGCGGGGGTTTATTATCTGTAATGGTTTTAAGCCTGTGGGTTTCACTTGTGGATAGCCACCCAGGATTAAAGAGATTACTATGTCGTCCATGTTTTAGTTAGCTTCCAGTGCAGCCTTATGGTATTATGGGCTCTGCCGGGATTAAGTAAGTTGTGAGGCCAAACTTGTTGCTAGACATGATGATGGGGCTTGCAACCCAACGAGAACGGGTCTAGCTAGTTATGGTCGAAGCCTTCTTCGAAAGATCTTGTCTCATTTCTTCTCTTGGGAAGGGTGGGTCGTAAGGTGAAAGTGCACAACCTCTCGAGAGTTAAACCTAAGATCTTAGCCGTGTCCCCGGTTACGGACAATTTGAGCTTTCTAGGCAGGGAATGCACGGAAGAATCTCATCATTGTTTTATGAATGTATTTAAAATTTTGTATCAACCTTTGAAAACTCATGGGAGATGTAACCATGTGATTATTATAAAACCCATGGAGGATTTATCCATGGTGTGATTTCATAATGTCATTCAAAGGATTTCAAAATGTTTTGTTTTGAATAAAATATAGGATAAAATTGGCTTTCTGCAAATTAGCCCAAGACTCCACTAGCCAAATATCATGTAGATAGTCATGCCTAAAAATGGCCACCATATAAGTGTCATTTGCCAGTACATCATTGTACTGACCTCCATTCGTGGGGCTGCATATTCAAACGTGCAGGATTTTCTGGAGGAGAAGTACGTGGTAGGATCTCGAGTCTACATTCCAACATGATCTACTCGTGGCACATGAAAAAGATGAAGGCTCATTGCTGATTTACTTTCCGTTGTGTTTATTCTGAGCTAGTCCATGTGACTATGCAATTTGTAAGGTTTTATTGTACCATCTGGATCAACGATGTAGTAATTTGATACTATTGCAATGATTACTATATTTTGTAATGTGTGTGCTATCAGTGATCCCGGGAATAGCACTATACACAGGTATCTTGCCTTTATTAAAAGGTAGGGTGCTACAGAATGGTATCAGAGCATAGTGTTGCCTGTAGGATCGAGACCCTAGGTTTGGATTAGAAATAGGAAGTCCCTATGATGAAAAATTTGTCTAATCCTATTTCAAAAAAAAAAAGACGTTTGCTTTGTGAAACCTCTTGTATTCTCATCTACACCATTTTCAAAATTGTTTTCCTCCTTTCTTTAGATGACCCCCTTATCAAAACTATTAACAAGGACCGATGAAGACCGTGTGCCTGAAGTTGGAACTGATGCTTCATGTGATATTCTTCGACTCTACAAGAAGTGTTTCATGGAGGACCAATGAAGAACTTGAAGGAAGACTTCAATGCAGACTGCACAACACACGAAGATACACCGAAGGAGTAGAATAGAAACTTGATGCATCCAATATAGAAATAGACCAGACCACCATTAGTTCTCTTACTATTGAAACAACGCTAGCATAAGAAAAGTACTGATCTTACCAAATTGCGGTATGACCATACTATTTTGTTTGAACCATGATGCTTGATGCTTGCTAGATGGTTGTTGTTTGCTAAATTGCTTTGATCTCGTTGTGTTTGGGTAGGAAATTTCTTTAGAATCTTTCTATCAATTCTCATCTATACCCAACCCAGCAAATGTTTTCTCGGCAACTCGCCATGAAGACAACAGTAGTGAAACCAACCTTGATGTTTCCTATCAAGATGAAGAAGAATAGTTTGTGAGATACACAAAACCCTAGCTAGGGATCGATAGAAATGTTTTCAAAACAATTCAATAATGGGGATTGAAACATTGATTCAATTTTCCATGGAGTTTTTGTCAAACTTGTGAGGTTGACCAAGTATTAGAATGCGAGATTCAATAAATCAAATACGGAGTAATAATCTGGGTGAGGATGGATTGATCACCATTCCTACTACTCTTGTTATTCGCTTTCGTAGTATTGACTTTGCGAATCTAGAGAGACATACCTACACAAGAGATGTCGGCGAATAAGCCAAAACCCTAGGGTGGATAAATATTATACCCTTATAGTGGGCAAGTGCTGCCAAGCGTAGGACTACGTCTAGTTTGAAGATCTAGCCACTAGATGAAGAATAGCGGAAGAGAGTCGATGACACCGATAAGTAAGAATATGAAGGATGTCTTGAAGGAACCTATACGATTCACCAAGAGATATGTTATTCACTATATGTGAATAAACATTTGGCCGTTGGATATTAACTCAGAAGTCCTAAGCCATAGATGTTTCCAAAAAAATGACCTAAGGTCAAGTCATTTACTCGGAGGTGCCAAGTCATATCCAAGAAGAGCTTAGCCTAAACCCAAAGACCTAAGACTACCTAACAAAAGTCACTTTTAAGGGTGGTAGAAGCCGTACCCTTATATTATGGATTTACACCAGATGCCGCATGAGATGGTACTTGGAGATGGTATCATATATAAGGAGTTCCCCATGACCTAGTATATTCAAGTAAAAGATAATAACAATGAGATGAGTACCCTCATAAGAATGGATACCGTTAATGGTATGACTGCATATGGTTTAGTGTCAAGTTTTCAAAGCCCAAGGTTAACTTCTCAAATCTCCTCGGAGATGTTCGAAAAGAAAACAATAGTGATTATGAACCTATTAGAAGACCTGGACCCAAAATCTTTTCTTTCTAGCCTTTCCCAAATCTCGAGGACGAGATTTCTTTTAAGGGTGGTAGTCTGTCACATCCCGAAATTTTCTAAATTTTGGAATGAAAAATAAAAATGAATTTAATGCTTGATTGTTTGAACTTGATTGAAAATCCACAAAGAATTAAAACTTTTTGGAGTTATTTGAACGTATTTTCCAAACTATTGTTTTCCGAATACTTTTGGCTTCAAGTATTTTCAAAATCAAACATATTTTGATTTTCAAAGTTTTCGAATCCTTAATGGATTTCTATTTAAGAAAATAAAACTATAGAAAGCTATATTTGTAAAATATTGTCAAAGTAGCCAATTAGGCTAAGTGCATATAATTATTATTTATTTTCACAAATGGATTTTAAATAGGTTCTTTGTTGTCCTAAAACACTATTTTAATTTTTACAAATTTTTATAAACTTATTTGATATGCGTATGTTAAAACGATTCACATATAGCCATAGTGACATAATTGTAATAAAAATAATATGAAATAATAATTGATAAAATTTAAGTGTTTATGTTATCTTATAAGAATAAAAATAATTTTATAAACTTATAGGAATTTGATTCACTCAGATCGAAGTTACGAAACTCATTTTATAAAAAAAACAAGTAAAAAGAAAAAGAAAAAGAGAGGGAAAAAAAACAAATCGGGCCGGCCAGCCGGACCGAGCGGCCCAGCTCGCAGCCAGGCCAGGCCCAGCCGGACCGACCGGCTCGAGCGATCGAGCTTCTGTTCCTGGCACGAAAGGATTTTCGTTTTCCCAAAACTTATCTTCACTTAAATCAACTTTTCTTGAGCCACACAACTTCGATTTCAGATCCGTTTGTTTCCACGCGTTCGTAACTTCGAGGCCCACCTTTTCCACCGACCTATGGTCTATATAAACTCTTCACCAGACCGCGGTTTCGTTTTCCCTTTCTTCCTCTCGAAATCCTACATCAACGAAATCTTAACTCGTTGATTTGACCAACAAAACTACCTCGAATCGCTTCGGGCTCTACACGAAAGTTGTAGATCTCGTCGAGATCTTTCAATCCCGACCAATCTCATCTATTTTCATCCACCATACACGGATAATTTCGCATCGCAAGGTGTCAGACCTGACAAAGGGAATCCTCAATTAGTTCGTGCCCGTCCCACGAAATCCAAATTCCTTTGGTGAGTATGTAGATCTGATCATCCTCTACAACTTTCATGTTGAAAGTTTATCGATTTGACGTACGGATTTATCGCTCATCTACAGATCTATTTCGAGTCAACCGGAGCCAAATCGAGTTTCAAAACGATCTCGAATCGTCATGACCTCAACACGGAAGTTGTTCCTCTCGTCAAGATCTTTCAATTGCCGCAAGTTTTACCTTGTTTCGTTCACCGAGCAAGGGGAAAATCGTGTTGCAAGATTCAGATCTTATAAGGTATAACCCAGATCTTGTCAAACATATTAATCCGTTGTGAAAAGTATTTGTGCGTTAGATAGATCTATTAATTCTATACAACTTTGATGTAGAAAGTTTTTCCATCTGAGCAAATTTTTCTGTCAACTTTATAACATCATCATGACATAAGCATAGTCAACTCAGTCTGGTTAAAGTCAAACTGCGAGTCAGACGATACGGTCAACGGTACGATCAGCAATACGATCAGTGCAGTCAGACGATACAGTCAGCGAGTCAACTATACAGATACGGTCAGCGTCTCAGTCAAACTTGGTCAAACTTAATTTAAATATAAATTTTAAATATCGGATTATGTGTCCAACTTAGAAATTCATTATAAAATCATCCGAGAGGTCCAAAATTTACAAACTTTATGTCGTTGGAAAGCTTATAACATGTAGATTCCAAATATGCAAGAATACTATATATGTTATGTATTAGTTTTCGAATCATAGTTCAAATGATTTAATTAATTCTTTTTCACTATAAAAATCATATCAAATAATCTACTGGGCCAAATCTTATGTTTTTGTACTTTCTGGAATCCTCAGATCATGTGCTTCAACTTAGTATAGGAGTTGTACAACTTTGATACGCGCACAAACTTGCTTTAGTAAAATTCATGTACAAATCAGTAATTTGACGATAATTTAAATTCTATAAATCATTTTTGAATAATTCCAATTGGTCATAATCTTGTACTACTGTAACCTATCCAGGGAACTCAAGTTTATATTTTTACTAAACATAAATCTTGCGGTAGCTAAGTAATAAGGTTGTGTATGTTAAGTAGATACTCAATTAATGTTTTCTAAACCAAATTAAATATCCAGGAAACTTTGTTATTATTGCACATATCGCAGAACACGCCAATACCACTAGACACTTTATCTTGAACTAATATCGTGTCTATCCAAATTGCATTTTCATTCACTCCTTTGACTTAGTTTAAAACTATTCAACTTACAAATGAGTAATTTGAGTAATGTCTATGTATCATTTGTTTATACCCAAGCCTATGTGTAACTCATACTAACTTGAGTAAGTGTTGTCACACTTTACTAAATAATATTGTTGAGTTGCACTCATTTGAGACTCATGTGATTTTATTCACATGGATCATATCATTTTCCCATCCTTGAGTAGCAAACAACAATTGACCATAGGTTCTTATCAACCATTTATCTTCTAAGCACTTGACTTAGATAATCATTTCCTTTTTCAAGTATTTGATCCATCCAATCAATATCTCCAATTCATATCTTGTCAAGCCAAACCTCATGCCATATCTTCTTTATCCGATGATTAAAACACATTGATTAACTACATGATTGTTTGCTTGGTTTGGTTTTATTGTTGTTGAATGGTGTGTTTATGTTGTGCTACATTTTATATTATAGTTCGTACGGAGAGGCACGTATTTTGATTAAGAGAAGTGAACGCGCTTCGACTACCAAAAAGGCAAGTGACACTCAATTACCTACCTATTTTGTTATGCATTAGTGTTTTATCAAACTAGTGTGCATGGTAGGATTTTGTTTTCGAAATTTATGCTATGCTTATCAATCCCGGTAGTGTGTAGCCACCATGAACCCTTGCTAGGATACTTAGTTGCCTAGCAATAACCAAAGTGCCACTTGTTGTTTTGATTATTTTGGATTGTGAGAATTGAGAATTAAAATTAACACACCTTAATGAATCACCTGGGTGGATTGGTTGTGTGGTGGGCGGCTGCTCGGGGCTCCGATCCACGGGGATGAACCGATGGACGGGTGGGTACACGAGAGTGCGCGGTTGAATAGTGGTTGCCCTAGAGCGCACTCTCCGGTTTTCACCAGGGGATCGTGCGGGGGTTTATTATCCGTAATGGTTTTAAGCTCTGTGGGTTTCACTTGTGGATAGCCACCCGGGATTAAAGAGATTACTATGTCGTCCATGTTTTAGTTAGCTTCCGAGTGCAGCCTTATGGTATTATGGGCTCTGTCTGGGATTAAGTAAGTTGTGAGGCCAAACTTGTTGCTAGGTACACGATGAGTGGGGCTTCGCGAACCCAATCGGGAGAGCGGGTCTAGCTAGTTATGGTCGAAGCCTCCTTACGAAAGATCTTGTCTCATTTCTTCTCTTGGCGAAGGGCTGGGTCGTGAAGTGTGGGAAAGTGCACAACCTCTCGAGAGTTAAACCTAAGATCTTAGCCGTGTCCCCGGTTACGGACAATTTGAGCTTTCTAGGCAGGGAATGCACGGAAGAATCTCATCATTGTTTTATGAATGTAGTTAAAATTTGAGTATCAACCTTTGAAAACTACATGGGAGATGTAACCATGTGATTATTATAAAACCCATGGAGGATTTATCCATGGTGTGATTTCATAATGTCATTCAAAGGATTTCAAAATGTTTTGTTTTGAATAAAATATAGGATAAAATTGGCTTTATGCAAATTAGCCCAAGACTCCACTAGCCAAATATCATGTAGATAGTCATGCCTAAAAATGGCCACCATATAAGTGTCATTTGCCAGTACATCATTGTACTGACCTCCATTCGTGGGGCTGCATATTCAAACGTGCAGGATTTTCTGAGGAGAAGTACGTGGTAGGATCTCGAGTCTACATTCCAACATGACTACCTGTGGCACATGAAGATGATGAAGGCTCATTGCTGATTTACTTTCCGTTGTGTTTATTCTGAGCTAGTCCATGTGACTATGCAATTTGTAAGGTTTTATTGTACCATCTGGATCAACGATGTAGTAATTTGATACTATTGCAATGATTACTATATTTTGTAATGTGTGTGCTATCGGTGATCCCGGGAATAGCACTATACACGGGTATCTTGCCTTTATTAAAAGGTAGGGTGCTATAATTCTGCGATCCAATCATAGTTACAATTTGTGATGACAATTATCCATGAGACTATATCCAGTGAGATAAGCCTATGTTGAAGTTGAAAGACCAACATCTGCTCGATAACTTATCATCTGCACCTTTATGTTGCTTCGGTAACTTTCTACTAAGAATCTATGTGCTTTATGAGTTAACTCGTATGTATAGTCCTATCGATGCCTGTCTGGATCAAGTACTATTCTTAGAAAAGTCTTTGCTATATGATTCAGCTTGTTTAGTCATTATCTTTGCCATTTGCTTTGAATGGGGCCTCATTCCTCTCAGACTACTAATCCTCGACCAAGAATAGTATTGATCAAGATTATGATAGTAGCATGTCACTTCAGAAATTATCCTTGTTATCGTTTACCTACTCGAGGGCGAGTAGCAACTAAGCTTGGGGATGCTTGATACGTCTCTAACGTATCTATAATTTCTGATGTTCCATGCTAGTTTTATGACAATACCTACATGTTTTGCTCACACTTTATAATGATTTTATGCATTTTCTGGAACTAACCTATTAACAAGATGCCGAAGTGCCAGTTCCTGTTTTCTGCTGTTTTTGGTTCCAGAAAGGCTATTCGGGCAATATTCTCGGAATTGGACGAAACAAAGACCCACGATCTTATATTTCCCGGAAGGTTCCAGAAGTCCGAAGGGGAGACGAAGATGGGCCAGGGGCCCCCCAGACCACACCTGGGCGCGGGCCCACTCCTGGCCACGCCACCAGGTGGGGAGGGTGCCCTGGTGCCCCTCCGACTCTGCCTCTTCGCCTATAAAGTCCCTCGTGACCTAAAAACCCGACACCAATTGACGAAACTCCAGAAAGACTCCAGGGACGCCACCGCCATCGCGAAACTCCGTTTCGGGGGACAGAAGTCTCTGTTCCGGCACGCCGCCGGGACGGGGAATTACCCCCGGAGCCATCTACATCGACACCACCGCCATCTTCATCGCCATCGCTGTCTCCCATGATGAGGAGGGAGTAGTTCTCCCCCGGGGCCGAGGGCTCTACCGGTAGCTATGTGGTTCATCTCTCTCTCCCATGTGATCTTTATGTGATCATGAGCTTTGTATCACTATTAATCTATGTGCTACTCTAGTGATGTTATTAAAGTAGTCTATTCCTCCTCCATGATGTAATGTTGACAGTGTGTGCATCATGTAGTACTTGGCGTAGGTTATGATTGTAATCTTGTAGATTATGAAGTTAACTATTACTATGCACTCTAGAGGTTACTTTAATATGAACTCCGAATGTTGTGGAGCTTGTTTACTCCGGCTTGAGGGAGCTCTTGTAGCCCTACACAATGAATGGTGTTTGTTATCCAACAAGAGAGTGTTTGAAGTAGCACAAAGGAAGAGAAGTTATTTATTTATGTGATCATTGTTGAGAGTGTCCACTAGTGAAAGTATGATCCCTAGGCCTTGTTTCCAAATATCGAATCACCGTTTATTTCTTGTTCTACTGCATGTTTACTTGCTGCCATATTTATTTCAGATTGTTATTACCACTCATATTCATCCATATCACTTGCATCTTACTATCTCTTCGCCGAACTAGTGCACCTATACATCTGACAAGTGTATCAGTCACCTCAAAAATTATTTTGTTATCACTTACCTACTCGAGGACGAGCAGGAGTTAAGCTTGGGGATGCATGATACGTCTCAAACGTATCTATAATTTTTGATGCTCCATGCTTGTTTTACACTAATTCATATATGTTTTGCTTACACTTCGTTGCACTTTTGCATGATTTCCAGCACTAACCTATTAACAAGACGCCATAGTGCCAATTCCATGTTTTTGCTATTTTTGTATTTCGGAAAAAGTTGTATAGGAAATATTCTCGGAATTGGACGAAACAAAAGTCGAAGTCAATATTTTACCGAAACGAAGACGAAGCCCAGACGGGGGTCGAAGAGGCGCCACAGGGCGGCCAGACCACCCCATGGCGCGGCCTGGGTGTGGCCCGCGCCTAGGGGTGGTGTGGGCCCCCAGGCACCCCACCGACCTAAATCCTCCGCCTATTTATACATCTTCTCGGGAAAACCCTGGATACCCGAGCCTTGATACGTCTCAAACGTATCTATAATTTCTTATGTTCCATGCTAGTTTTATGACAATACTCACATGTTTTATATATACTTTACATCATTTTGATGCATTTTCCGGCACTAACCTATTAACAAGATGCCGAAGCGCCAGTTCCTGTTTTCTGCTGTTTTTGGTTTCAGAAATCTTACACAGGAAATATTCTCGGAATTGGACGAAACAAAAGCCCACGGTCTTATTTTCCACGGATCCTTCCAGAACAACGAAGGAGAGACGGACAGGGGCCAAGAGGGCCCCACACCACAAGGCGGCCCGGCCAGGAGGGGGGCGCCGGTCTATGGGGTGGGCCCCTCGGGCGCCCTCCGACTCTGCCCCTTCGCCTATTTATTCTCTCCGTCGCGAAAACCCTAGTACCGAGAGCCACGATACGAGAAAAGTTACTGAGACGCCGCCGCCGTCAATCCCATCTCGGGGGTTCTGAAGATCGCCTCCGGCACCCTGCCGGAGAGGGGATCATCACCGGAGGGCTCTACATCACCATGCCCGCCTCCGGATTGATGCGTGAGTAGTTCATCCTTGGACTATGGGTCCATAGCGGTAGCTAGATGGTTGTCTTCTCCTCTTGTGCTATCATGTTTAGATCTTGTGAGCTGCCTATCATGATCAAGATCGTCTATTTGTAATGCTACATGTTGTGTTTGTTGGGAT